>NW_004955424.1:17225441-17251988 GCF_000276665.1 Chinchilla lanigera
TGTGTGTGTGTGTGTGTGTGTGTGTACGTATGTGTGTGTGTTTTGGGAGGGGAGCATGCATAGTGGAAATGAAGTTGAAATTTACTCCATGGTAAACTGCATCTCTGAAATATATTTCTTTTGGGAAGGGCCACTTTTTAGGACAGAGATGGAACCTAGTTCATTAGCTCCATCAAACTGAACTCATCTGTCTCATTGTCTATTTCCTAAAGTTACTATTTGCATTTCAAAGTTTAGCTCGTTCCATATCTGTTGCCATTATCAAATATCAAAAGCATTATCCTTGTCAAAACAATTAACTGGGAAAGTGAACTTAGATGGGTCTGGTCATTCATCTCAAACCTAGTTTGGAGTCATTTAAGACCCTCACTGCCTTCCACACCACCCTACTCACACAAGAGGCAGTATAATTCATTGCTTAGCAACATAAACACTGGCGCCATATTGCTTTGAATCCAGCTCTGCTTACTAGTAGTGTCACTAAAAAATTGCTCCACCTCTCTGTACCACAGCTTTTCCATTTTTACAATGGGGATAATACTTGTGCCTAACTCAGAAATCTTGTAAGAATTATGAGAGTTCATTCTTTGAATCACCAGGGCATATCCCTAGTTGGCACTAGTAAATGTAACTGCTCATCTCTAATGCCTTTTCTACTTCCTTTCTAATTTCTTTTCTCTAGGGCCCCCTTAACTGCCTCCTGAAAGTTCACTATGAGGACTTATACTTTAAAATCAGAATTTTAAAACATTCTTTGAACATTTCCTTGAACTCTGGAAATAATAAAAGAGAGTTAGTAGAGTCTCAGAAACGAGGTAGGAAATTAATCAGTATTAGAGAAGAGACCTGGTACAGATATACTCAAAATTCTGAATTTCCTGATCAAATCAGTTTGAAGACTGGTACTGAATCCTAGAGATCATTCTTTGTGAAAACACAATCACAGACTTGAAACTTTGAGGGCTTGGTTTTTCTTACAATTTACTCACAGTTCTCTGACACTGAAAAAGCTGGGGTGAACCTGGAGTCTGGGCTAGACGACACACTGCTGAGAAAGATAGGCTTTAAAACATGGATGTTTCCTTTTCATTATACTTTTTAAAAAATTCAACAAATACAAGCTTGGATGACCCTATGGACACTTGGTTGACCCTAGCTTTCATGTGTTACATGCAGCACTTATACCAGGAAAATACTCCTGTATAGTAATGCTTATAAAGTGCAATTATGTTTTCAAAAGTTCCTTGATTTTCCTAATTTTTCAGGGATGAGTATTATTCATCTATACTTGAACTAAGGGTGTCTCAATCCCAGCCAAATGGGGTCCAACCTACCCAATCCTTTCTCATCAGAGATACAAAGTAATGAAAACTTGTTGCCTAGGTACCCTTACATCAGCTCTAGAAATGCAGTTTTTAAAAACCATACTTTGGTAGCATTAATTAAGTTTGTATGCTCTACTATCCAAGAAGAATTTGGAACAAACAATGAATTATAGCTGGGATCAATGTGAGTGAGCAATACATTCAAATTAGAAGAGATAAAATTAAATTTTCATGTATCATAAATGAAATATCCATTAGGGACTCCTCAGGTGACCTTCAGGTTCAGCAAATTCTGTATTAAATCTTCCATCTTAAAGGCTATGTGGTACACCCCGGCAATCCGCATTCCAGGTACTATGTAGGAAAAGGCCCAGTCAACCACAGTAAACAAATGTAACTAGTTTTGGAGAAATGCTATTGACAGTAAAATTCTAATTTTACTCCAGCTCCCAGAACAGATGTACCTCCGAGTCCATAGACTGCAATACTTAACTGCAGCTACTCAGCTGTGACCTTCAGCCTCAGGCTCACTGCAATAAAATTTTCATGCAACCATATGGAAGAATATTTTAATAGAGATTTACTGTCAGTAACTGTCCCAAAGGAGCAAATAAGGAAGCTGTAACATATTGCGTACAGTAAATCAAGGGGACTTCAATGGAAAAACGAAACCTCCCGGAGGCAAGCATCTTTAAAATTACAGGCAACACTTTGTACAAATATGTGTACAAAGGACTAGATTTGCACTCAGTTAAGTAGCTCAAAATGGTTTCGATTTGCAGATATATTTATTTAGAATTTATTTATTGGATTTTATAAGTGGCAAGCACTTACCTGTCAGGGCCCAGTGCGTGTGTATCTCCCTTCCCTACGGCAAAACGGAAGTGAGGGAGACGACTTTAACTGAAAATCTTACCCAGCCAGGGAACGTGGCAGGCAACATAAATTGCACTCTCTCTATAGCCAGGTTTACTTCAATTTTGGGTGAAGTATTAACACCAAAGACAAAATAATCCCTTCGCCAGTACATAAACAGTACTGGGGAAGTTAGTTGAATGGTTACAAATTCAATTTAAACAATAATTTGGGCAATATGTTGATTAAAACTCTGAGGGTTGGGGGAAGAATACGTTCAGAGGCCCTACAGGCACCCTTGATTATATTTTGCCCGACATTTTTACACTTAAAAATGTCTCCTTAGATTTTCAAGCTATGAAATGGCAATTTTTGTCCAATTAGGTCTTAGGCTGGTTGAAATCAGTAAATCAGATCTCATTTTCATCTTCTCCTGACCCTGCGTTTACCCCGAGATAGCCCTCCACTGCGCAGGGCCACGGGTGAGCCGAGAAGCGGGAACCGGGCCTGAGTGCAGCGTCTACCACAGGGTCCCACAGTTCAGTTCACGTAGTTACCGTCCCCACACGTCCTTTGCTTGGCTTCAGCCCTTACTGCTAAGAGCATTTCAGTTTCAGATATTGGTTTCCTGAGGGCAAACGAGCAGCCATCTCTTCCACTCTATTCAATGGATGGAAGCTCTAATGTGAGGGGCAGTAATTCAGAGATAAATAAACCGAACACTGCTCATGACAGTTCATATTTTATGGCAGAGAGAAGACCTAAAACCTCAAAACATCTTGTGTAGGAGGCATAGCAGGAATGTTTCATCCATGGTATATAATGAAGGAAGATGTCTTGGTATCAAATCGAAAATCAAAATATCCAAGTGATCATGAACAGAGGAATCAGATGACAAAACACTGTGTTTTGCTGAATGCCTGTGGGTTGTGGCATTTGACAAAGAGTGACACCATTGGAAGAATTGTCATATCTGATAAATGTGGCTTAGGCATTCCATTTTTCTCTTGAAGTGGTCTCACTTACTATAAAACACAGGTAATATACATACACATACAAATTCAATTATACAACAGAAGAGCTTATCTGAACCTGGTTGGAAATTGTAATGCAGTAGGAATGAGGCATGAGATATTAGCCCATGGCATCAGATTAATGTACAAATTATATTATGTGGCTAGCAACTAGTTAATGACTCCCCAAGATTTCCAGGGTTTTTGTTTTGTTTTGTTTTGTTTTCCGGTACCGGGAATCGAACTCACGACCTTGCACTTGCCAGGCAGGGGCTGTGCAGCTGAGCTAAATCCCCAGCCCCTCCAGGGTTTTAATTAATGTACTTTTTTCACAGTTGGATATTTATCTTCCCTGAACCCTGTAATGTAACAGTACTCTACTTCACATTAAAATTGAAATTGCAACTGGGAATGCCACTTTAAAAATGTTAGTTTGTAGGCCCAAATATATGTATAATGTATATAGTTTGTTCTCTTAAGAGAAACACTAATTGAGATAAATCTCTATAATCTTGGTCTTATTTAGCTATGATCGCTTTTAGAGTCCTACTTTTTGTCTTTATAAGGAGTAGAATGGGCATGCAAAGACAGTTTTTGCCCATGTTTAATTTTGGAATTTACCAAGAATTGTGAGTCATGTCTTATTTTATTGATTCCATCTCTAAAACAAATGATGTCAGGATGCTTACTCATCGAGAGACCAAGTTTTCCCACTATCTCCAGGAAGACTCACTGACCTAGGCAAGCTCCAGCTTACTTAATCCTGGTTTGCATAACCTGTCCAGCCACTCTTCGACCCATTCTTTATTCCAGGCAAGCTGATTTCCTCTCTGTCCTTCAGAGATTCTATATTCAATTTTTTTTTACAACCTGTGGAGTCACATGATTCCACAGTAGAATTATTTTCCTTTCTTTATACCTCTTCAAACATTATCTGTCCTTTAAGACTCAGCTCAAAGACCCCCAGTACTTGGACAGTCCTATGTAATCAATCTATATGCATCACTAAATGTTAAGGTCAGGTCATTTTCCACAGAGTAGCTGGTATGTTCTGTGAACATCCATAATTGTTTAATAAATAACTGCTGATGATTGATTTGTTGGTCTTCTGATCTCCTCTTTTTGCCACTTTGCCATGAACTTCCAACTTGGACTTTCCTACAGAATAGTCAAGAATGCATCCTGAAGAAATTTTTATTCTTATTCCTGCCACTGGCTAGAAAGTCATAATTATTACTATAATTTTCCACCTGTGGGAGTCACTTCACAAGTTACAAATAATGTGAGCAAAGTATACCAACACATCCAGGCAGGCTAGCAAAGAAAATCTCCCAAGTTAAAAGCAATGTACAACTGGAATGAGTAAAATTATTTGTTAATTAGGAAAGTATTCAGGATAGATAGTGAGCTCCTCACAGCTGGAAGTGATCAAACAGACTAACTCAAGAATTTAGGAGAAAGGATTTCAATAAACGCAGAAGTTTCTGCTTAATAATTCTAGGATCTCTTCTGAACGTAGGATTCTATCATCACTTACAATTCACCAACACAAAAAGTAATTTAGTAGTACTGGGAGGTGAGTTTTTCATATCATGAGTTCTTTAAAATTATTGCCAGAGATTAGAAGATTAATATCAAAAAAATGTGAAAAGAACTGATCATTCATTGATTTGCTGATTAAAGTCAAACTGATGGTATTTCAGACTTGTCTGAATGTCTGGACACAGCCACAGATGGCACTGAAAATCAATCTTATTCTCAGGACATGCAGCTACAATTTAATTAACCTGTATGCTTAAGAGGAATGGGTACTGTACATATTTTCATAAACAAATATTTATATGCCTGTCAGTCTTGTCAATTTCCTGTCTATGATTTATTAGCTTTTAGTGCATAGGGAGAGGCGGTAGAATATATTGCCCTCTAGGGAGCCCTCCTGTACCATAGCAGTGGTACCCTACCAAGGGACAGGAAGAGAGGCTATTTCTTTAGAGGGGCACACTTTCAGACAATCAGAACTGATTTCACAGGAAAGCACCATTGCAGATATACTGACTATATGCTGGCCAGGATCTGTCCCTATAGTTTGTTACCTGTATTTTATAAATTGTTAATATCTTCAATGGTACCACTAAGACACTCAAGAATATTTGGACTCCAGATGCTTGAGTTAAGTAAATCAAACCTCTAGTAACTGCTCTTTATTTTTCATTTCAATGTAATCTTCTGATACATTTTCAGAGAAACCATTACATTTGGTCTTTTTAATGTTTGTATTTCAGTGTGGTCAGTATAAAAAACAATTGAGATGTGGGTGAAAAATGTACCCAGCTGATAACTATACATCAGATGTGCACACACTCCACTTACGTATGTACAATGTGGTAAGAACTCATTAACTTGTAATGGTTTAAGAAAGTTTTAATTACAGAATCTTTAAAAGTTAATGTAGTCCTGCTTCTTTACAATGAGTGGAATGAGATATCTCCTAACAAGCATATTTCTGGCTTATAAGTAAATGAGTGCTTTGAAAGTGTTCAAAAGTTTATTCACTTCTGCTACATGTTAGTTTTTAAATTATTTTTGCTCTTCTAATTGGAAACCAGTAGTTTTTCCATAGGAAACACAAAGGGAATCTTCTGTCTTACCTTTAAAATACACAATTTTTGAATTAAAGATAGCTGGATCCAAATTTTGGTATATATTAAGACATGTCTGAAATATATGGCATTCAGACTTCTAAACTCAGAGCTACATTATAGTTTCATTGAATATATTTCCATAAAAGTCCAGTTCCTTTAGTTTCAAGTTTCCCTGATTCACTGTTCAGCAATTTTTAAATTAATCTATTGGTTGTTTATGCCCTGTCTTCTTCTAGCCAGCTTCATATCTGTACTCTCAACTGTACTGGACAGCAGAGAACTGGATGACATGAAGGATCTGAGGTCATAGTTTGAGTCTTGTTTGGACATTTAAGAAACAGTGACATCAAGAAGCATTCTTGATCTGCTGTGCTGGGGCCTGGCGAGGGTGATCCCAAACACAGCCCTAAAAAACTATGGCTTCTTTTGAGATAAGATATTGGATCAATACATAGCAATGATGCCACTGTTATTAATAGTCTTTCCTTAATATTATAATTATTTGAGATAGTTATATGAACTAAAATCACCCGTGCATAACTCTGTGTGGAAGAAGTAGACAGTAAAAGACAAGAAAGAGTTTTAGTTTCTCTCCTTTTCCTCTCAGAGCTGGCCGCTTAAATCTTGTTCAATGTCACGGAAAATGATCCTAGAGGGTAGGAGGAAGTATGGAGATAAACTGACCAGGTCATAATGAGGTATGAGACGTCCTGTCTGATTTTAGAGTAAAACTAATATTCAGCAAGACCTCCCCCACATGCTCCATCTCCACTCTTTCCCAACTCGTATTCCCAGAACATGAGTAACAAGATTTCATTTGTGTTGGAGCCTTTCCAGAAATTAACAGTGTTAAGAAGAACTATTCTATTAAGTTGGGACGGTGTCCAATAAAAGCAATGAATGATTAGAAAATGGACTGTTTTAATGCTGTTCAGTGAAACCATCATGAATGTTCTTAATTATGCAATTTCAACCTTCCTGTGTAATTGACTTATTCTTTTTTTTTTTCTCTCATAGTATAGGATAATCTGAACTGGGAGTCAGAGTCTTTTAATAGTTTTATATTTAATGCATATTTGAAGATGATAAGGCAAAATATGTAAGAGCATAGGGTGCTGTGGACTCCCCTTGATAACCAAAGAGTGTGCAGGCTCAGGATTGACAGTAATGTACAGATGATTGCACCCTTAAGGAACATCTAAGCTTTGTTCTTCAGACGGGAGTATTCATTTTTAAAAAATATTATCTGTAGTTTTGAATAGTTAACACAATCACTAATTCAAGATACAACTGAAATCTAAGAGGTGAAAATATAACTTTTTTAAAAAGGCGTAAAAGAATACCTGGTAAAAATCTTCTCTCTTGCCTGACATTCAGAGCAATAACCATCATCATTACGGTCTCAGAGATATTTTATGCAATTTAAGCAGATAAGCTTCAGCCTTTATTTCTTTCTCTTTATGTGAATGGCAGCATTCTCAACTAGGATTCTGTGTTTGACCACTTCGTTTCAAAACTGGAGATACACAGTGAATGAAACCAAGCTGTCTCAGAACACTTACTTTTCTATTAAAAGGAGCGAGCTAAAAGTAAACAATAAACAAAATGGTTTCAGATGAGTGTAGGGTACTGGCTGGCAGAGATGGAGGTACTGGCTCCCTGAGACTGAATGGTCCTGAGGGCTTACCAAGGAAGTGAGAATTTAAAAGAAATTTCAGTTTTGCCTCTTGTATTTACTCGACTAACACCAGTGAAGCTCAATAATTTATGTCTACATGACCATACAAAACTTATGTGTGGAAATACGTGAATTGAAGCCCAGTTCATGAACATATTGACTTTTTTGTTGTAATTTCGTGACCAAAAATTTCAGAATACATTCACCATTATGGTTTATATATAAAATGTTCACCAAAACCTCATGTACCCCCACAAAGGGCTTTGGGGAATGGCTGAATCATGGGTGCGTGACACCGGAGTAGGGTGTGCAATAACTGGATTAGCCATTGAGTGGTTTAGCATAATTCTGGGTGTGGGTAAATGGAAGCCCCATTCTAGTTGTGACTTGCACCATCCAATAGGCTTGCAGCCTGAATGGGATAAAAGGAAAAGAAAGGCCTGATGCTTCTGCTGCTGCTTTTTACAAGCCCTGCCATGGACTGTTTCTCTCTGCCATGCTCCTCTGGCATGCCAGCCTGCCTTGGAACCAGTAAACTATGGACTGAAACCTCTACAAACTGTAAGCAAAAATAAACCCTGCCTCCTTTAACTTTGAGTGTTGGGTATTTTGTCTCAGCAATGAGGAAAGCAACTAAGACTTTTACCATTTCCTGCTGATGTACAAAACCACTGTGCTATATTCCTCCTGGGTGACAAATGCTATACATAAGGCAGGTCCTAATAAATTAATTCCCAGTTATGATATTTCATGAAATATTTACCAAGAGGTTCGGATTGTGTGGTTGACAGCTGCATCTCATCTATTCTTACTGTTCTGGTTATTTGTTCATTTTATAGATTCATCTGTTGGATAGGGAGAGTTAGACTATTCTTTTACTCTGGTAAATATGCCAAGAAAATTAGAGGGGCAAGGAGAGAAAAGCTTGCTAAAATAATTACAAAAGATAATACTATGAAAAAAAAAGGGCTGGGAATTTAGCTCAGCGGCAAAGCGCCTGCCTGGCAAGCACAAGGTCGTGAGTTCGGTTCCCGGTACCGGAGAAAAACCAAAAAAAAAACCAAACAAACAAAAAAAAAGATAATACTATGATTACATGGCAGGAATACACAGAACAATCAATTGAATGGAATATATCATTTTAAAAAATTCTGCATACATGTAGACATTATAAAAATTCCTAACTTTTATCATCAAATACACTACTGTAGATACCAACCATAACTGGGTATTGGATTAATTTTTCAGATTTCTTCCAGATGTGTGGTAAAATGTAGAAATATCCCAAGAAGGCAGCCTGCTCTACTTTCTTACAGGTATTTGAAACATTCATTTTAATTTCTCTAAAATAATTATGGACTGTTCTGGTTAGTTAAGAGATGTTGGTGTTTTTTAAGAGTGACCACATACACAACAGTTGAGGTTGGGATTGAGGCCATATGCTGAAACTTTCTTGAAAGTAGCTTGTTACTTGAATACACAGAAATTACTTTAGATTTCTATGGCTATTCTGGCCTCATTGTGAGCCTCAGTTACCAAAAGATTGCAAAATAGATGCAGAGGAGAAAAAATAGTGGATTAATTCTGAAGCAGCAGCTCCCTCCCCTTTCTCCCTGTCACGTGACTAGTGCCGGATACTGCCTTTATTTAGGGTTCTTCACAGCATACCATATATTTATTCCTCCATTTATGAATGGAGGAAAAAGGTTCCTCCCCTGCCTCAACAGGGCAAACAATTATCTGTGCTTTCCAGCTGTTATGTTTCAGATACATAGGATTTCCCATTTTTAGTTATCCTCTGAAATATTCTAAAGCTGCTTGCACTACTTGCAAGTGATGCTGTTACTGTTAGATCTTTCTTGCAGACTCCATCTCAGATAGGAGCCCTTCGAGATAAAATGCAAGTGAGACTTTACTTCATATCACTTTTATACCTAACCTTAGTTCTAACTCTGGATGAGAGCAGCAGCCCACATCGTATAGGTGTTTCAGTGGAAGTATGGATACATTGGATTTCAGTCAAGGATCCCCCAAATCAGAGGAATGAAATTGCCATATAGTCCATGACATAATGCTAGATTCCTTGCACCGGATCAGATGGCCTTCCAGGAGCCAGACTGGAAAGTGAGCTCCTCGGCAACTTAGAATTTCATGACGATGGGACGCAGCAGATTCCTCTGTGTAAGAGGGAACAGTGTGGCTTACTCCTCATTCCCTGACTATTTTTATTTATCAAGAGAAATCTCTTGTTGCGCCTTCTACCTACTTCAGAGTTGGGATGGTGGACAGGAGGTCACCAAGAGGAGCACAGGAGCTGACTTTGAGTGTAGGTTTCTACATGGGATGATTTGGGTTATTAGCATCTATGGACACATTCCGTCTCTCCAGAGCAGCCATAGTTCTTCTCCCTACTCCCACTCAATCAAGCTGGCCCTTGTCCAATTCCAGAAAACATTTGTTTTCCAAACATGCACAGCTGCCACCTAGTAGCTCCTTTTTTAGAGGAAAAGAGGGCATAGGGGATCTGAGGGCAAAGTCCAGGGGGCAATGGAGGCTCTCACCCTCACAGAGCACTGCAAACTCTAACGTGGCTTGGTGAGCATTTGGGTGGGTGATACACCTTCACCTTCCCCAAATGGCAGAGAACAGCATATTGGTTTCTTCTCACAGCTTAATCTTGTTTGGGGAAGAGAGCTTATCACACTCTTGCTCAAATCACGCCTGCTATGAGAGCTAGTCTAAGTGAGGGAGGGATGGACCCACCCTCCTTCAGGCTGACAAATGCTAGATAAAAGCTTAGCTATCTCACAGTTTTGTTCCCTAGAGGTTGACAAAAAGAAGACTAAGGGTAGTTGTAGTTTGACAGAAACTTTCTGCAATGTTTACAGTATTACCAATATTTTTTCACCTGCCTGAGGTTATTTCCTCTTAGGTTATAGTCCATTGTTTTCGAAGAGAAATTTCACAAAAGAAAGTCTCTCTTGATAGCCCAGTGAAAACTTTTATGATGAAAATAATAAAAATTCTTGATTGGAAGTGATTCTTTTTCTGCTTCTAGGACAACCAGGGGACTAAGATAGCACAATGTATAGGAGCCTAGAGCTCATGATTGTCAAGGCCAAGTGAAATTTTAATGTCCAGAGGTTCAAAAGCATTGAATCTGGTTCTAAGCCCACAAAGCAAGGTGCAATGTGGCTTTTCTTTTTGTTAGTTCGTTAGTTTATTTGTTTGTTTATTTATTTATTTTCAGAGAATATCCTTCTAGGTGCAGGAGGCCCCTTAATGCCATCTTCCCAAAGTTTGTATGTTCTGGGAGCTGACAGCACCCATTCTACTTTCTTCTTCTATTTTCAGGGTCTATATCTTTGCTGTTCTCTGCAGCTTCTAGATTTCTATGGTGTGCTTTGTTCAACAGATGGCCATTCATGGTGGGAAAACGGGAAGAGCCAAGAGGGCTGAACGATTAATATATGAGCTTTCAAAATGAATCCTTAATATCTTGTGACATGAGGGAAGACTATCCTGAGAACAAAAACTATTCTGAGAATACTAGAGAGTCTGTATTTTGAAACCATTTCTCCCAGACAACAATAGTCTCACTCTTTCTCTCTCTCTCTCTCTCCCTCTCTCTCTCTCTCTCTCTCTCTCTCTCTCTCTCTCTCTCTCTCTCCTTTGCAAATCTGTGCATATGGAGAACAGATTGAGTTGATGGGAATGTGGCCCTCCTGAATAGTTCCCTGGCCAATCTTTCTGCTATAGCATGTCTTTTAGTTTTGAAGAATTTCTTAATAAATTGATAGCTATTGATAGCTAAACGATGAAAAGGAAAGATGAACTCTCTAATCTCCTCTAGTCAGTTGAATACTCTGTTGCAAATTAAGCAGTTGAAGTTTTCTAGTGCGCACCATACTAGCAGAACTTTATCTCTGAAACCTAGATAGCATGCTTAGGATTGTTCTAGAGCTTTAATTATTAATCCTCTTCTTTGTTCTTGCAGATGCTCTAAAGCTTCAAAATTTCCCTCATTCACCAGGAATAACTTGTCAGTTTAGAAATATATCCTGAATTCTCTTGCTCCAATGTCTCTGCCCACCAATTTCTCTTTTCCTGGGAGTGCCACTCCCGAAAAACTCCCTGTCTTCATTTCCTAGTCAAATTCAGATCCATTTTTCCATGGAAATGTCTTGTTCAATTCATGAAGAAATCTAAAACCCTTTGTTTATTGGTTCACCCAACCTTTCATGCATTTAATCATCCTGACTTGTCTGGCTGTAGCTAGAGATGTGCATGTTTCTTCCTGCAAAGCAGAAGATCTCCCAAAAGCAGCTTCCAGGCTAGGCTTCCTGATCCTTGTACCTTCTGCTTTTCCCGGCACAGGGTCTTGCATGCTGCACACACTCCAGGCATGTTTGTTAAATTAAATTAAAATGTAGTTAATGATCGTGAAGATGTATAAAAAGAATGCAAGGAAGAAATACTAAATAACAGTGAGACTTATGGAAGACCCGGAAATGCCTTGCTCAAAGAAGAAAAATAAAAGAGGAGAAAATGATGAGCTTTTGAAAAAAAATCCAGTGTGCTTCTCTCTAGCTTTCTAATTGGCTTGGAAATGGTTTCTGAAGAGGAAATCAGGGGCTGGACTATCTGAGTGAGAAGAACCCAGACCCTCCTGTGTGATAACAAGGTGTCCCATGCAGCAGGCACCCAGGACACCGATGATAGGCAGCCAGTCGCAACAAGGACCCAAGAGGCATCCTTTAGCAGGTTCCTATTGAAAGGAGCTGCAGTGTGAATGGAAACATGAAGCAGTGTGCCCCCAGGCTTGTCAAGGATGGGAAATAGGGGCTGGGGATTTAGCTCAGCGGCAAAAGCGCCTGCCTGGCAAGCGCAAGGTCGTGAGTTCGGTTCCCGGTACCGGAGAAAAAAAAAAAGATCGTTTCACACAGTGAAGTCAGCCAGAAATCTTCTGGAGTTGGCTACACACTCACTATTCATACTCATGGAGCTATATAACCATGAGGGTAGAAAGATATGATTTCTTCCCCCTCCTCCGTGGAACACCACTGGCCACACTTGCGATATAGTAGTTTCTGTTCATCAAACTTTCCCGTTATAAGTGTGTGGTGAAAGCAGTTGGGTGCTGGGAGTGAGTGGCTCCCACCACCAAGGCTAAGAGGTTTCAGCAGGGTCTAGGATAGTATGCTAAGCCAGAGTCATCTCTGCCCTGACCCTGGCTGAGAACGATAAGACATTACCTCTGTTTTCTACGCTCAGATTTATTCCCTCACCTCACAGAGGGCCAGCTCAGTTCCCGACACATAGTAGTACTCAATAAATAGTGACTGTATTCATAACCAGTTGACAGTCACTTAATTGAGGATGCAGAAATGTGACATTTATAAATATCCACAGTTGTTGAGCACCGTAACAGGCTATATAACCTCGGGCAAGGGGAGGGATAGGTATTCCTCTACCAAACATTACAAGAAGAGATAATTTCGACCTTAGCATTTGTACGTTACAGGGTTCTATTGTGCAAAGCGGGCCAGGATAGGATTTCACAGGATCATTACCACGTGATCACAGGTTGGAGAAGGTAGGAGAAAGTCTTATTTTGGAAACCACATAGATATAATATTGTAGAATAAAATGCAAAATTCCAAAGAGAAAAAACCTTTGACACTTCAGGATAATTTGCCTAGACTGTAGACTCACAACTTTTGCACTCAGAATGTGTATAAGGAATGCTTACTGAAAATCCCTGAGCGGCATCTACGCATGTCACACAATTCATACTGCTTCTTGGTACATTATCTGGACTCACTGGTCTTTTGGAAAAGTCTCCCTTTTCCCAGATCTCCCGAAGTTTCCAAGATTACTAAAGTTTTCATCTTCAGTCATTCTCACATCATTCCAACCAATACACAGAAAGAAAGGAAAAGTTTGGAAGTTATTATCCGGACATTTCAAACTACCTCCTCCCCGTCTGAATAACTATGGCTAAACTGTGTTTTTTCACGCATGGTCCTGATTAATGCTATGAGGCGTCATTTCCTCTGTGGCTGGAGACACTCTCTCTTTCCAGGATTTTAGGAGCATGGTGGGAGGTGAGACCAGCAGGGAATGCTTTATAGTGAAACACTTTTGTGAGTAGAAAATTCAAATAGAAAACTCTGGATGCATGATGTGTGAGTTCTGCAACTGATGGTTTCCATCCCCCAGCATTTTAGCTGCCTAGTGCTTATCTTCTTAGGATATGCTGTCTCCTTTTAATTAGGTGATTCATTTATTAGACAAGAAACATTGAAAATAGCAGCTCCTTGTATTTAGCAAATATTTCCCAGGTGGAGCTTCGTGCTTCTCAAGCCTTCCCAAGTCAGAACCTCTAAGCTTTTTTCTCTCTCTCCCTACCTGCCACACAGGTTAGAGAAACTAAGTTAAATCCACAGAGGCAGAGAAACGGCCAGAACACTGCTTTGGGGGAAAAAAACATGAGTTATAACACAGTTACGGCATACACCTGGATATGTTCTTGAAGCTTCTTGTTATCCAGTCCAGGGGTGACTTATTTTTATATATTCTTATGCTAATTCATTCAAACTTACAATTTTAGAAAGAAACTTAAAAAGAAAAAAAAAAGTTCTACTGGGCAAAAGTAACCTGCATTAGAATTTCAGTTGGTAAGCAAGACTTAGATCCTTGAAAGAAATGCCAACAGCAAAGCTTCTATTATTATTATTTTTCTGCATTTACAAAAGCAAGCTAATAGTTGGTCTGAAATGAAATAGTACAAGGTGTGACAGCAGATTTATAGCTCTAATAGGAAGCTTATAACAAGCTGTTTGAAAATTACAAGAAGTTTGATGTCCTCCCGGAAAGATTTTTGGTTTTTTTTTTCCTTTGTCCTTAGAAAAAATTGTTAAAGAATTATAAAAGCTTGTATCTGCTTGTTTGGTTAAAAAAGAATTTCAGGGTTTATTCCTTCATAATGTTTTCCTAATTAATTGTGTTTCCTACCTTGGTGAATTATGGTCTTATGGATTGCCATTTGTAGTTCCGTGCCTAGAACCTAAGCCCAAGACAGATGGTACAGGAACATCTCCAACTCCTCCTACTGCTTTGTGCAGACACAGGGAGCTGTTTGAACTTAAAACTGGGTGCCCAAAATGAATAGCAACATGGGTAAAAGTCTCTCTTTTCTTTTACCAAATGAATTATACTGACAAGAAACACACTGTTGAGCTGGGCGTGGTGGCAGCGCATGCCTGTAATCCCAGCACTCCTGAGGCAGAAGGAAAATTGTGAGTTTGAGGCCACCTGGGCTACAAAGTGAGCTCAAGACCAGCCTGAACTGCATAGTGAGACCCTGTTTCAAAAACACAAAAAAAGAAAGAGAAGAAAAAGACATATACTGGTGTAGAAGAAAGGAGACTTGACTTCACATTCAGCCATTCAGGAAAGTTGGTGGATATGAAATTGGTAAGGGCTATGAAGGAGTCATTTTTCAGTGGTGGAGGAGAAACCAGAAGAGCCTACTAAGTGGGGTGAGCCTGAGTGAAGGAACCCAGAAGTGCTTGATATGGACTTGGGAAACAAGAGCAATTGATAAAACAGATTGCCTGGAGCAGGTGAGAGGGGTGTGTTGTGGGATTGTTTATGACACCTTTTACATATGCTAAGGAGTTAGTATTCTGTCCAAGTCCAACACACTGCCTATTGCTAAAGCTTTCAAGATTGCATTCATTAATAACAATGGAATGTTTGGCTCCTTTGTCAAAGATAAGGTGGCTGAATGTGTTTGGGGATGCATCTGTATCTTCTCTTCTGTTCCATTGATCCTCAGGTCTGGTTTTTTGCCAATATCATGTTGATTTTATCACAGTAGCTTTGTAATATAATTTCAGGTCTGGAATTATGATGTCTCTGACTCACCTTTATTGCCCAGAATTGCTTTTGCTATTCGAGGCCTTTTCTGGAAGAAAGATAGTCTCTTTAATAAATGGTGCTGGAAAAACGGGCTCTCCACATGCAGAATATTAAAATTAGACCCATGTCTATCACCATGCACTAAAGTAAAAATGGAGCAAAGATCTAAATATTAAAATAGAAACACTAAATTTACTAGAAGAGAATATAGGCAGAAATCATGAAGACAGAGGTGTAAGCAGAGACTTCATGAACAAAACCCAGACTACAAGGGAAATATTACAAAGAATCAACAGGTGGGTTCTCACCTTACTAAAAAGCTTTTGCACAACAAAAGAAATCTCCAACAGAGTGAAAAGACAACCCTCAGAATGGGAAAAAAATTATAGCCAGCTGTCCTATGGACAAAGGGCTCATATCTAGAACATATAAAGAACTGAAAAAAAATCAGGCCCCCCAAATTCAAAGACTCAATCAAAAAATGGGCACCTGAGATGAATACACAATTCTAAGATGAAGAAATGCAAATAGAAAATAAATACATGAAAAAATGTTCAACATCATTGGTCATTCAAGAGATGCAAAATAAAACAACACTGAGATTTCATCTCACCCCAGCATGAATGGCTGTCATCAAAAAATAAACTGATAATCAGTGCTGGAGGGGCTGTGGGGAAAAACGAACCTTTCTCCACTGTTTGTGGGAATGTAGACTGGTGCAACCACTTTGGAAATCAGTGTGGAGATTCTTTAAGAAACTGGGATTAGAGGTCCCCTTTAAACCAGCTATTCTCCCTCTAGGTATCTTCCCAGAAGAATTAAAAACATCATACCACAGTGACATATGTGCTCCCATGTTTATATAAGCAAAGTTTATAATAGCTAAATCTTGGAAACAATCTAGATGCCCATCAGTGGAGGAATGGATAAAAAAATGTGGTTTTTTTTAATATAATGGAGCATCATTCAGCCATAAAGGAGGATAAATTTGAGACTTTCATAGGTAAATGAATACAACTCGAGACCATACTCATAAGTGAAATAAATCAGGCCCATATGTGTAAACATCCTATTGTCTCACTAGTGTGAGAAATTGAAAAAGAAAATAGGATCCAAAATGTACAATAGATATTGTGAACTGGGAAAAACTGCAAAAGAAAAGACAAACTGTGATGGGGGAAAGGAGAAAGGAAAAAAGGAAAAAAGAAAAAATATATATGTATAAACAAGATAGTTAAGGTAGTTTTACAGTTAGCTTCTTTTAGTTCCTTGGAAAGAATGTTTTGTGCTAATATTGTCCCTATTATTGTGCTAATGTTTTGTGCCTATATATTATACTCTGATTAACTAATACAAAGACAACAATATGCAATGTATCAACTATTGTAACTGGCCTACAAACCTGTTTCAAAACTCAGTTTTGTTGTTTATCTTTTTTCTCTTTAAAAACAAAACAAAACAAAACCAATGGGCTATTTAAACGATTTTAACCCTAGAGGTTGAATATTGGTTCCTATTTCCAATACCTCCCCACAAGGCAAATGGAACAGTTGGATCTTTACGCTTTTTGTCATTTCATGCTTTTTGTCACAAAGTACCTCAAAATTTAATTATTATTTTATTTGATTGATTTTTAAATGGTACTGGTAGAGAGTAAAGCTAGTCCAATCTATTGCTAAAGGTGGAAAAGTGTCTAAGTACTTTTGTAACAAGGAAAATTATTTGGAGGCTTGTGTTAAAGTGCGTACAACTTTATTTTCTATTGTAACTGAGTATTCACTAATGAGCGAATCACTTAAAGAAAAACTCTGATTGTATTACTGTATGGAAGAGAGACTACTTATGTTCTAACAGAGCTGAAAGGACCCCAAGCACATGTCCTCTGTGCTTGAGATTCATAAATACAATCAGCCAACTCTTCATCTTGTTCTCCCTTCAGTCTTCTACCCCCACTTAGGATGTTCACTTCAAGGAAAGCAGTTTTTAATGCCACCGTTAGTATCTGAGTTAAGCCAAATCACGGGCACATGGCACGTTAGTAAAGTAGGATGGACTACAAATATACATATTTTATATTATATATTATATGTGCATGTAAAATATATATAAGGCATTAGGTAATCAAAGGGCTTGAATTAACTGGAAGTTTTTCATCTTTTCCATACATAAGGAATGAAGACCTCCTTGGTTCCTTGGATAACCTGAAGAAAGCATTCAGTAGCTATAACCCAGGTAGATATCAGATAGATTCAACCCGCCCAAGCTTTGCTGATATTTACCACCCAGGTCAGCATCTTTTATCTGCACAGACCTAAAGTATTTAATATTTGCTCCGTATGCAACAGATGTTTCAGAATTTAGACTACTACCATATTTCTCCTGGATGTCAATGGAAGCTAAAAACAATGGCTAGATTGTATACTTGAAAACTCTGACCGTAATCCCAAAATCCATACTCTTCTTGCTCGATATTTTGGGCTGGGCTCACTTCTCTTTCTCCTTTCTCCCATGTCCCCCTCACCTCTTTCCATCCCACCGCTTTCTCTACTCATCTGAATCCCACCCCCAATTGTGTATTCATCTGAGAGAAGTGGGAAAATGAGCTCAAAACTTTTTAAATTTTATTTTGAGGGTCAATTGTTCAGCCTTCTGTTCTAGAGCAGCTGAACGGGAAGAGAACAAGTTATTCTGTACCTGCGGAAGCCCTCACGTTTAACATTGTTCACATTCTTAAGGTTGCCGTCTAATGTTTCCTTGCTTTTAAACCACAGAAATCATAAGTCAACATGTTACTTGCACTCAGAGAAGAGGTTTTGGATCTTTGTTATCCTCTGTGAAATCCTCAGCTCCTCAGTGCCTAAATTATATGTGGATGGGGCCAACATGGCTATAAATTATTCAAGTGTCAGAGAACCCCATTTCCAGTGTTTTTGCATCCTCTGCGAATCTTTGGGAGGTTGTATTTTATAACCTCTAGGTCAGCGTGCATATTCTAGTAGGCTCTAGTTTCCAAAAATGGCGTGAGGCTCAAGAAGAAGGGTAAGAAAGCATCCAATAGCTACCTGCAAAACCTCTCCTAGCTATGCTCCTCCTTAGTCTGGTGGCTCCAAATGCTTTAAACTCAGATTTTTAAAAAGTGCTGATAAAACAGTCCCGTGATTCCCAGGTAACTCTTCAGACAGGAAATTCTACATGGGGTGCTCTATGCCTATCACTTCCACAGTGTTTCCTATGACAGCGCTGTAGGGAGCACACACATAGGTGGTTCTCAAGGGCATTTTCCAAAGTTGCCCTGGCAGTAAGACCTGAGTTCCTGCCCAGGCTTCTAGGAGCCCCAGGACACAAGCAGGTGCTCTTTGAAGGAGGATTCTGCCTGCTTCCTTATGCAGTTTCTTTTTCAGGAATCCTTTTAATAAGTGAAATTAAATATATAGGAGTGTTTCCTTCCTCCTCCGTTCATTTTTAATAGACATTTTGGAGAGTGGTGTCTGTCCTTCATTTTGAGTGTTTGTGTGTGAAATTTTGAATCTTGTTGCTTTGACTCAGTTCTTGTTTAGAGGAAGTCTGAAGATTTTCCCTTTTTATAATATTGCACTTTTCTTTTTAAAAATGGAAAAGAAAGAAAAGGAAGGCCTGTGCTAAGGGCTTTATTTATATCATCTAATTTGTTTAACCCTCCCAGGAACCTCATGGATGTGATCCTCTTTTTTCTGTATTATTAATGAGGAAACAAAGCCTGGGAAAGGTTAAAGGAGTTGTTTGGGCGTCACGTGTTCGCATTAAGCGGAGCAGAATTCTGATCCTGCAGTTCTGGTGCACGAATGCGCAGATTTTAACAGAAAGCTGTGCCCTTTCCACTGTACCATGAAGTCTCCCTAGTGCAGAATTGCTTCTTTTACTCTTATATCTTAATCTTTGAATTGATTGCTTTTCCCTTTTGCACTCTTAACAAAAAAAAAAAAGCGTTTCTTTTCTCTTGTCCTCCTACAAGGATAAAAAGCACTTAACATCAGAGATGGGAGAGTGGCAGGAAGGTTGAGAGGAGTTCCCATGGCTTCTGTGCTCTGCTAAACCAAGGCTACCGCAAGGCAGCTCAGTGCTCAGATCTTCCTGAAGGTGAGCAGCGCTTTGAGGAAATGTCCTCCATCTGAACACAAAAGGTGACATGAAAATTCAGGGCACAGATGCAATCTGTCTCCACTATGCTACAAATACTGACTAGCAGGGCAAAAGCAGAGATCTGACGCCACTAAGGAGGGCTGATCAGAAGCTGGTGACGGTCCCCACGAGGCCAGACCACAGCAACACCTCCCCATCAGCACACAGCCCGACTCTGCCTCTCTGGACTCCTTCCCTAGGATCGTCTCATTCCACCTCAAGATAATGGTGAGATATGTACTTCGGTTACAGCCATTTCACAGATGGGGAAACTTGGGATTAGCACGATGGGTACTTTGCCTGTGATCTCATAATCACTAAATATTATAGCTGATACAAATAGGAGACCCACTATGAGATACAAGTGTCCTGGGATGTGGAGCTTTCATTGCTAATACTGGGAAAGTCTTGGCACATTGGTTACCCCAGTACTGAAATTGGTTCTATCTGACTCCAACCTCTATGCTTAATCTATGGCGCTGACTCATAAGATTTCTCTTTGAACTCCACATCAGCGATAAATCTTGACTTATGCAAAATAAGGACAGGTACCTGCCACATCTAGAAAATTCTGTCAGCCCTGCCTCCGTCCCTCTCATAGACTTTTCCTTCTTGTTGTGTTCATTCTCTCACTGTCTAAGCACATGGTGGCCACAGGTAGACGGAGTCTCTGGCTCATCTGGGCCCTCGTGGATGTTGGAAGCTGCGGAGAGTTATAAGGTCCTCTTGTGAGGACAAAAAGCCGGGTTGAAATTATAAATCATCCCTAGGTTATATTTCTGGTAGTTGTTTATGAACTGTCAGAAGAAAAGAATCCAAATGCCTTCTCAGGCTAGATATATACTCTACTCCATATCCATTTTATATATATATATATAGTTTTGTGTCTTTTTTTAGAGAGGGACCCCAAAGTTATGTAAGTTTCAGGCCCAGCAAACTCAGATCTCTTTCAGGCTTTTTGTGGCTCTACTCAGACTTCTCTCTCACCTGAATAGAGCTTTGAGTAATCTTTATTGATGCTGTGTACATCTTCTCAAAATTTTTTAGCAATCCATATATATATTTGTTCTATATATGTTACGCATAAGATATACGCAAAATGGCAATTTAAAAGCTGAGATTAGCCAGGTGTGGTAGTGCACGCCTGGACTAGGGAGGCTGAGGCAGGAGGATCTTTGCGAGTTAGAGACCAGCCTAGGCTACAAAGTGAGCTCAAGGCTGCTCTGAATAATCCCTGGACTAGGGAGGCTGAGGCAGGAGGATCTTTGCGAGTTCGAGACCAGCCTAGGCTACAAAGTGAGCTCAAGGCCGCTCTGAATTGTATAGCGAGACTGTCTCAAAAAGACAGAAAAAAAAAGATGAGATTAACAATAAGTAGTAGAAGTTTTAATATTGTGTTCTGAGACCTCCTCGATCTTATCAACATTCTTTGGTTCATGGAACCAGTTTGGAGATCTTTTTCTGACTCTTGGTTTTTGATCTGAGTTTTCTAGAACTCTGTAAACAGTAGCACACCAGAAATGGTAGAGGCACAGGCAAAACATGCCTTCTCAAGGCTGTGATTGTTCTCTCCAACCACCAACTAAGAATTCTTTGAAGCAGACTTCCTGCTGCAATTGACAAATTTTATAATAAATAAATGTTACTAGAGTGGGGTTTTTAAATACAATAATTTTTGAAAACAGACTGCTATTAAAAATATTTTTTAAAATCTACTTCTATATTTATTATGTATGTGAAATTTCACCTACTAGTTATCACTATAAAACTATTTAGTGGGCTTAGCCATTTTAAGGAACTAATAATCAATAATTTTCTACTGTATTATCCCCCCAGAGCTGTATAAATTTCATGTTAAATCTTCAATATTTCTTGAGGATTTTCAGAAATAACTGTGAGAAGGGCTAGGAATCTAGCTCAGTGGCACAAGTGTCTGCCTGGAAAATGTAAAGTCCTGAGTTTGATTCCTGACACCAAAAAAAAAGAAAGAAAAAGAGAAAGAAAGAACGAACTATGAGAATACTACAATAATGAGATCAATAAGAGTATAAGGAGAGAGTTTTTTAAAGATTGTGCCAAAACCTCACTCACCACTGCTTCTGGAGCACCCACACGCTGGTGAGTTGGGCCAGTGAAGCCACCTTCCTCTCCAGGCCATCTCCTCTCGGAGACAGGGGGATGAGATCAAATCCTTGCTTAGCACAGGCAGGAGGGGATGACTGCTGAAGTGCAAAGATAGACCACTGCACGAAGCTAGCATGGGCTGCAAACCTAGTTCTGCCACTTGCAGGCAATTTATGTTTGGAGAAGTCACTTCCTCAGCATCAGTTCTTACAGCAGGATTCTCAAATCTGCCTTTGAAATACTGTAAAGAGAGGCTGAGAACATTGCCTGGAGCCCTTTGGCAGTTTTAGGGTCTGTACTTTTATTATTCCAGAGTTGCTGTGTGCTACTGAGGTCTGTGGACAGGGCTGGAGCCTGAGTTACAGCCTACTTTATCTATGCCCATGTAGGATCTGTGCCAACGGTCTCCGCCTCTAATTTGGATTTAATCTTAGGAACAATTTCCTTTTTATTCAATGAATCTCTGATGCACATCTATCTCTGCACAGAAATTTTTAAAGCCTTTTCCATGGGCAAGTTGTGGTCTGCCCGCCCAGCCCTGCATTAAATTAATAATTAGCCCCATATGATGATCTAGATATAAGTCCCCAAATCGCAAGACTGAAAATCTCCTTGACAGGCCTCGTGTTTTCCTCTGCGTACTCTTGCTCTCTCGTATAACAGTCTCCTTTTTGCTTCTGTGCTCTCTTCAGCTGTAAACACCCTTCTTGGTCTTCAAAGGCAGTGCTGAAATTATTAGCTCTGCCCTCCACAAAGCCTTCCTGCCTTAACCTGATTGTCCCTAACTTCTCCCTGTGCACTGCACCTCTTGTGAGCTGCTCATGCCTTGTCCCTTTGATGTCACTATTTTGGGACATTGTTGCTGCTTCTGTAATACCACATGCCTTTGCTTATTCATCCTTAATGCCCTTGCTCTTATTACTGTTTTTTCTCCCTTTTATCTCCTTCAACTTTTCCCATGTGAAGAGACATCTAGCACACCTCCAGTTTTAGAAACTGAGCCCCTTGGGATCATTTGCAGGGACACAGTTAATGTGCTACCCTTGAAGGGCATCAGTGTGGGGTTTTTCCTTATACATGAATAGTCATTTCATAAGGTATACCTGCTCCTTTTGCCTTTAAAAGAAAAAAAACTACCTTTTTTTTTTCCCCAAAATTTGTCTGCCTGATCTCCTGCATCAGACCACAATCCATTTTTACCCCCATGCCAGGAAATTCAGCCTTCTGTCCCGTGTGCAGGTCATTTGACATGGTGGAGGTTGGAGTTTAACTTCTACTAAGTGAGTATTTGAAAGATGAATAATAAAAAGGATGACTAAGATAAGTGATGCAGCTCTGTGGCACTGCCTAGAGAGGCCCCGAGGAAAGCTGAAGGACTGCCAGCTACCTAAGATGATAATTGACTTACAAAACACGGGAGGTGGGAGGACCTGCCGGCAGCCCTTCCTCCCCTGTGCTTAAAGGAAGGGAAGCTGGAGGAATGCTTCTGGAGGCCTGCACAAGCGTACCTCTCTTGCCTGGAACCCTCACAGAAGACCAAGCTCCCACAATCCAGAGATCGCTGGTTCTGTTCCTTCAACCACCTCATAAGCTGGGCAGCCAGCTGTGGAAGCTTGTGCCTGGTTATTAGTTTTAGTCAAAGCAGTATCTGCTTCTCCAAAAGCAGCAGAATGATAATTTGAGTCCTTTTAGATTTGCTTTGAGCAAAAAAAACAGAATAGGACTAATGTAGAATTGAAAGCCGGGGATATAGCTCAGCGGCACAGCACCTGCTTAGCAAGTGCAAGGTCCTGAGTTCGATTCCCAATACCAAAAAAAAAAAAAAAAGAATTGAACCAGAAATTGCAAGATCCAATGGGGACCCAGCTTGGTATCCGATACTGTTTATTGAGTATCTACTAGGACCGAGAATGTAGTAAGTTGTCCAGTATATAATAGTTCCTTGGTAGAATGGAGACTCTACTACCTATACCCCAAAAGCTGTACTAAGGATGAAATGACTTATCTCATACAATATTTGACACCTAATCTGCCTCCCTAAGTGAAGGTAATTACTTTACCCTTGTTTCGTCTTCACAAAAACTCAGTGAGGTAACAGGCATCCAATCTAAGATGTCCTTTCTCTCCTCAGCCTGAAACCTTCAATGTCTCTAGCACAGAAAATAATAATAATGCTGCTGAATTGATGACTTGCTACAATTTACATAATGCATTTTCATATATTATCTTCTTTAATATTCAAACCCTACTTTTGAAACAAGAATTAGTTTCTTCCTTTTAAAGAGCAATGGTTGTGACGGAAAACCCCCAGGTGACTTGCTGAAGGTCACAGGGCCTCGCCTGACAACACTCCCTGGAGGAAAAGCATTCATGAGAAAAGCAGTGTTCACAAGGTCATGATCATCATGATCAAAATCTTTCCCCTCACCCAGCATTGTCCTGCAATCCTCCTGGTAAGGTTATGCTTTGGGGATAAGGTGGGGAGTTTGAAAAAGATTTTTGTAAAGTATACAAGTATTTCCCTTGTAATGAGTCACATAATAAGCCAGCTTATCTCATATCTTTCAAAGAAATGCATTCATAGATATAGATATAGATATGTAGACACAGAGAAAGAAAAAGAGAGAGAGCTACAACTTATTAAATAAAGAAACATAAATTATCTCACAGTTCAGAAACCTGAAATCAGTATAACTGAATGGAAATCGAAGTATCAGCAGGGCCGTGTCGTCTCTAAGGCCAGAGAGGAGAATCTGTTATCGGCTTTTGTATATTACAGCTTTTGAAGTCTGTAAGCCATCCTCGGTGTGAGGCCCAGTCTCTCCTCTGTCTTCTCCTGTCTTCCTCTGTCTTCTCCTGCCTATTTCAAATCTCTCTCCGAGTTCCCTTGAGAGGATACATGTGCTTGCGTTTAGGGCCCATGGGAACAACTCAGGGAAAGCTCTTTCCCATGGGGTCTTTAACTTGAGCCTATCTTTTGCTAGGAGTGGATCACATATAGCACAGATGCTAAGTAGTTCTTCCTGCTTGAATAACTGTCTACCCACCAGTTTCCAAATGTCTTTCTACCTCTTCCTCAAGACTTAACTATAATTCCTAATCACAAAACCACTTCTGATCTCCACTGCTGAAAATAATCCCCTCTGCCTCTGAATTTCAATCACGTTTTATATGTCTCTTTCATGTGATTTATGATATAGATCAAGTTTTACCTTGCATCATTCAAATATATATTACTTATCTCTCTTCTTAAACTTGGAGTTTTTGGGAGTTAAATGTATCTCTTACCAGGATTTCAACAATCTTCTTTTGTTTGTCTGTTTGTTTGTCTTTTTGAGACAGGGTTTCACTATGCAGTTCAGGCTGGTCTTGAACTCACTTTGTAGTCCAGGCTGGCTGGCCTCGAACTCTCAGGGATCCTCCTGCCTCAGCCTCTTGAGTGCTGGGATTACAGGGTGTGCCACCACGCCTGTCTTACATTGGTCTTTTCACTGGTCTCTCACCTCTCACATTTTTTCTTTAACCTAGAGTTAATTCCTCACATAGCAATCAGGGTGGTCTTTTAAAAATAAAAGACAAAACATACTATCTTTCTAAAAAAAAATCTAATAACTTCCTGTCACTCAGACTAAAATGTAACCTCCTCACTAGGGCCTCTGGAACTTGCTAGAGCTGCAAACCTTGCCCAGATTTTCAACTAGCCAATGTCACCTTTGACTACTTTTTCCCAACACTTTTCCCTGTGCAAATTAGAAAATGTACTGTCCTAGAAGGTCATCTGCACTTCAGCAGCCCTCTGGCTAGATCCTTACCAAGAAGCACTTCTTTCCCAGGGCTCATGCATCTTATTCCAGGGCCCGTACCTTCCCTAGCAGGTATAGTTGGAGCCGGATCCAGCTCCCCAGTTAAGCTGTCTCCACTAACTGCCTCTCTGCAGGCCCCAACCTGCAATTCTGAGCATAGATTCCTTCCCCAGAAGTAGAAAAGTTAAGCAATGTAATAAGGTATGAAGGAGGAAGTATAAAGGATGCTCATCATCGAATTACTTGTAATGATGAAAAACTGTAAATAACCAAAGTAGTCATCAGTAAAGACCAAATTATGTTAAATCTAGCTGTAGAAAACCAAGAGGCTGTTAAGAAACATAACAGCAGTTGCCTAGGGTTGGAGCATGGGGAGAAATGAGAAATAAGTGGTCATGGATAGGGGATTTTCTTGGAGGGAAGGATAAAAACATTCTACAATTAATTCTCAGTTGAATGCTACAGCACAGCCTATAATCCCAGCAGTTCGGGAAGCAAGGAGGATCACTTGAGCCCGGGAGTTTGCAATACAGTCAGAGAACACAGTAAGACACCCATCTTAAAATAAATAAATACAATAAAATAAAATGGAGCAAATTGTCACAATGATTACACAGTTCTTCATAGACAAAAAAAATTGACTTGCACATTTTAAATAGGCAAATCATGAATTATAGCTCAAGGCTTGTAGAAAAGAATATGATAGGGGCAAGGGGCCAACAAAGTTATTCATGCTCTTATTTTTTAAATAAATGCAATTTATAGAACAATTGAGATATGGTTCCATTTATAGAAAACAAAGTATGTAAAATAGGTACATATGCACATATATCATTGTGTATGCAGGTGTGTGTGTAAGAGAGAGAAAGAAGAAAGAAAGAAAGAAAGAAAGAAAGAAAGAAAGAAAGAAAGAAAGAAAGAGAAAGAAAAAAGAAAGAAAGAAAGAAAGAAAGAAAGAAAGAAAGAAAGAAAGGAAAGAAAGAAAGAAAGAAAGAAAGAAAGAAAGAAAGAAAGAAAGAAAGA
>NW_004955424.1:17252088-17258216 GCF_000276665.1 Chinchilla lanigera
AGAAAGAAAGAAAGAAAGAAAGAAAGAAAGAAAGAAAGAAAGAAAGAAAGAAAGAAAGAAAGAAAGAGAGAATAGGACAATAGTGCTGCCCTGGCTGGTGAATTCTGGACAACTGAATTGGTGGAGAGGTTGAAATAGTTCATTTTTATTCCTCACCATTAGGTATGACTTTTGGCTGCAAGTACTTAAATACCTGAGACACTGAAAGCAAGGGGGTTACTTTTTGTCACATAACAAGACGCCTGGGGACCAAGCTCTGCTTGCCTTGACTTCAAAGTTTGACGCCTTGAAGACCCACACCCCCAGCTTGCTCTTGGCTCTGTATTACGCCCATGACATACATGAGGAGTGGTGGTTGCTGCGTCGCTGGACAGCTGAGTAAAATCCTCCCTTCAGTTCTCTTGAGCCCTATGCACGTGCACTTCGCCTTACCAGTAGAATTGCACCACGTAGCCACTACGGTTGCAAGGGGAGCTGGGAAAGTTTTGGTTGTTTTCCAGTTTCAGCCTTTAGAGTGGAAGATCTGAAGGAGAAGGAGGGTGAGAATAATTGCTGGGTCAGTACCGCCCCAGTATGTTATGCAGCGGTAGCCTTTTGCCTTTTCAAGAAGCTTTAATTGGTTTTATAGCAAAAGCATTAATAATTAACTAAATCCTACCACCCAAAGGTAGGCAGTGTTTTACATATGTACGGACAAATAAACATATGTGTGTACTATGCACACATATCTATTTATACATATACAGATATATCTATGTAATCATATATAAATAGTATCATATCCTACTTTTTATTTTGCAATCTGTTTTCTTTTTTACTCAAAAAATTTATACAAATCCAGTGTCAGTGAATATGGGTAACTGTTTTCATTGATGTTTTAATTGCTGCATTGTGCTGCTTTGTTTTTATTTAATGAATTTCCTAATAAAAGATATGCATACTGTTTATAATTTTTTGCTATTTTAAATAATACTGCAATGAACATCCTTCTATTCTGTCACTATAGCAAAATAATATTTCTGTAGGATATGGTGCCATGGCTTGTTAAGCTTTAAAAAAATCATCTAATGATAAGAGGTGCTTAAAATTATCATAAACAAAATAGGATCGTTCTTGTTTTTATCCCATGGATATCTTTCCTCTTTCTCAAAACAACAAAGACCACTAAAAGGAAAACCTCTAATAAAGATTCCCATTAAGTAAGGGGAAGAGCTGAAGCCATGAATTCATGAGAGATTTGAAAGGAAAGATGCTCTCCTTCCTGATATGTATTTCCTGGCCTTAAAAATGAAAGTTCATTTCTTTAGTAGTTTTAAGAGGGAGCATCACTGTGTTGTTTACACTGAAAAGGAAAGGTTACATTAAGATTACATTAATTTTGACACAAATTGACAAAAGCCAGAGGATTCAAACCGAACAATATTCTTTCATCCCTAACTCAAGAATTTTAAAGAAAAAAAAAAGTTTTATCAAAGGCACTGTGCTCCAATCAACCAAATTATGTATTTAAAAGATAGAGTGTTTACTCAACAGGACAGTTAGAACCATATCTAGAGTTACATGCTTCTGTTGTAGGGACTGAAAACATTCTTTGGGACACAGCAAAAGAACATAAGGAAAGAGACCTCACTGAATTCAGGACTAAGGGAGAAAATATTCTGATAAACCTAACACAGAACAATTTAGCATCTGCAAAAGCAGACAAGAGAAAGACAAAAACAGGGTTCATAGCAACCTGCAAGTGATATGCATTTTCCTAGAAAATGTCCACAAATATCCTGGAAGTGGGAGAGGTGGGAGGGGAACAGACTGGAAGAAGTCTCTGCCTGTGCTTGTACTGATCAGTTGAGCATGACACAAGTACATTATTCTGAATAATCATTCATATTTGAATTTGTTCTTATCAAGGCTGGCACCCATTGTCTAATCTTTGCCAGTTGCCCTCTAAATTTATAACATGTGTAAGAAACTCAAATTTGCCTGTCTTTTCCTCTTCAAAATTTCACCAACCTCCCCATCTTCTTTCTTTCATCCAAACCAAGGCCCCCACCCCCACCTGAGTTGAAAAAATGACAGTGTTGCCTGGAGTTTGCCAAGACAGGAAATTTTAAAAGTCATGGAAAGCCAGGTGTGGCAGCGCATGCCTATAATCTCAGCACCCGGCAGGCTGAGGCAGGAGTCTCGTTGCAAGTTTGAGATCAGCCTGAGCTACAAAGTGAGCTCAAGGCCAGCCTGAACTGCAGAGCAAGACCCTGTCTCAAAAAGACAAAAAAAAAAAAAGGTGTGGAAAACCCCTTATTGCACATGATAAGACCACTTGCTTGTCAGTCAATCCAAGTTACTTCAAGAGGAGAATGATTTAAAATGATACTGTACTTAAACATTTATTCTAGTGCATATTCACTTCCCGTTTGTTGATGGGGTGGGCGCGCTTCCTTCTACTTGGAAACTTTGGAGTTTCACAGCTCTTCTTTGGATAAACCATCTCTGTAATGAAGTTCTACAATTTTCAGTTTGAGTTTCTCTGGGAAAACTTTATCCTTGGAAAGCAGAATGACTGCCCCAAAAAGCTGTCCACATTTTCTACAGCTTTTGCTAATCTTTCACAAGTGTTTTACCTACTTTTGCGAACACTCAGATGGCCTGGTGAGCAGCTACTAGCATTCATCCTTCTGTGGGTTTATGTAGTGGACTGAGGCTAGTTAGTTGCTACTTGGGTAGGTCTGATCTGGCCCAGCAGTTAGCTAATCACTGGTTAAGAAAGCTAGGGTAGGTAACCCAAGTTATAAATTTTGGAGCCTAAATCATTTCTCTTGGCAGAGAAACCCAGGACATAGGTGAATGCCATGAATTCACTATGTGACACAGGTAGGGCTAATGTTCAAAAGTGCCCAAGAACTAATGACCAGGCTTGCCTGAATACTGGCCATTCACCACCTATGAGGCTACACTGTGTGTCGCAGCTGAATATCACCTCTTGTATTTGTCAGATTTCCTGTTGCTGGGACATAGCACCAACACTGACAATTTAAACGTGGAGATCAATTTGGCTTGCGTTTTAGAGAGATTCAATCCTTGGTCATCTGGGTCCAAGGCAGAAACATCATGGCAGAAGGGTGCAGCATGGCAAAGCTACTTAGTTCATGGCTGCTGAGGACCACAGCAGGAGAACATGTCCTAGAGCAAGGAGCTGTGGACCATACATTGATCCAGATGCTTTTCTGCCTTTATGATTCACCCAGGCATAACCAGAATTATGCTTATCAATCCTGGGCCGGATCCCAAAGGCAATCGAGGAGGAGTTGATCCTCCACCCTCACTGCCCGGCCTCAGACCGTGGGTGGGCTGATATTCCGACCCCCTTCACTTGCAAATGAGAGGGGTTGGTCCGTCAGTGCTCTACTGCTCCTTCAAACTCTGAAATTCTTTATTGAGTTATATGTGGCCTTAATTAATGTCTTCCCATGGATTCATCAACATTTGTTCTTTCTTTGAATAAGCGTCATTTTAGAATTGTTAATGACACACAGCCTTTCAGGGGCAATACGAAGACAATAGGAAAGGCGACAGGCACAATGGGGTACATATTAAGTATAAATGGGACACATTCTATGTTTTGTATATGCTGTATTAAAAATAGATTTACTTGCACATAAAGTGCATATGCCCACCCTTCCTCCTGGTTCTCTAGGGATCTGTGTCCTTCATGTTTTGTTTTATTTTTTAACCTGGAGATGATGCTTGCTTTTATGCTTTGCTTCGTTTACACAGACTGGAGCATGTTTTCCATATGCAGCTTCTTGTTTGCCAACAAGCCCAGCTGTTGGAGGGCACTGAAGATCGTCCAATTATAGGAAACAATCTTGAATACTTTTTCATGTCTCCCTTGCCTGCCCTGGAGGATCTTTTCCAACAATTACAATTCTGAAGGCCCCTTTCATTTACAGGAAACATTTACTCCCTTTATGACTTTTCCCCCCTTTCCAACTCATCCTAAAAGAGTTTACCAAAGGACACACAGAGTGCCCTTTTCAATTTGTCTCTGACAGACTACAGGCAGACAAGGCCAAGGGGAAGCAAGGCCATCTGACCAGAAGAGAAGAGACTTTTATTTTGAAATTTCTTTAAAGGGAGACAGGACCGAACACATTCAAGCACTTATTTGAAAAGTGGGGGGAGCTTTACAATGCTCGCCCAGGCTCCTGTATGCCAAGTCCCAGCCCATAGTAAATTTTATTGGTATGTTATAAACTCCTGAAAAGAGGAACTTGGAATAGAAGTGCTGCCACAAGCTGCCAGAGCCAGAGCTGTACAAATTCACTCTTGTGTGCTGTCTTGACGTCAGCCCTCATGGAGGGCAACATCCCCAAAACTGAAAAACTTTTGCCCATCACACAGATTCTTTGATTCTTTTTCTCTTAAGTTAATTTTAACAAAAGTGACTAGGAGGGCTCCTCAAAGAGCAATGAATACTTTCGCAAACAGCGCATGAGCGCATGTGGGTGCTTGTGGTGTAGCACTTGGACTTATTCAAAGTTAAATTCCAAATTGCAACTAAACCAACCTTTTCTTGAGGGGGGGTGATTATTCATTCAAATGACAGCTTTATGCACTATAATTACAGTCATTAATGAAGGTGCAATTACTTTATCAGACATTTCCAGGATCAAAGACGACCTCTCAAGAAATCAGTCATCACCATATAAAGTCAATACAGAAATTAGACCAAATATGAACTGGAAAATTTTGGTTAAATAATGCCCTGGAGGTTAAAGAAACAATGAGTTGGAGTTGTACAGTGAGAAAATGTAAAAGACACACTAGAGGTCACTGTTGCTACTTGAGCTGAAAACGTCCATTCATACATAGGAAGTACCCAAAGCGGGTGTATATATGCATGTATATATGTCTATGCATATTGGAGAAACGAAAAAGATCAGTTTCTTTCATTAAATTTGAAAAATCCACAATGATATTTTGTTTCCCAGCTGGGTGTAGAGATAGATACTAAAAGAGGGAATTTGAAAAGATATCTTAATTTTGAGGATTCCTTTTATGACCAGAAACACACCAAATGCTTTATCTATAGTGAAAGTTCTTGCACCTATTTGATGCTTTTTTTGAAAAGCACCTTTTACCTACACATCCATTTGGATCCAAAAGTAAAAGTGAATATGGAATCATGGTCGACTGCCTCTTCATATTAGGGGAAAGGAATTCCATCATTTAGCATTGTGCAAAAAAAAGAGGGATTTTTGTTTGCTTGTTTGTTTTCTTTTTTTCTTTTTTCTTTTTTTTTTTTGAGACAGGGTCTCTCTATGCAGTTCAGGCTGGCCTTGACCTCACTTTGTAGCCCAGGCTGATCTCAAACTACTAAGGATCCTCCTGCCTCAGCCTCCCAGGTACTGGGATTACAGGAGTATGCCACCATGCCCAGCTAAAAAGTAGAACTGTTAAACAGAGACACTGTATTAGGCCCATCCTTAATGTTGTATGGAGAGAGGCTTTTGAAATTCTGTATCATTTTTAACGGTTTTTAAAAATGTTTTATTTTATTTATTTATTTACTTGTCTTTTTTGAGACGGGTGTCACTATGTAGTCACAGCTCACTTTGTAGCCCAGGCTGGCCTCGAACTCACAATGATCCTCCTGCCTCAGCCTCCTGAGTGCTAGGGTTACAGGCATGTGCCACCATGCCTGGCTTTTTATTCTCTTTAAAAAAAAAAAAAAGTATGGCAAGTTTGTGAAAAGTCTTGGGACAGGCATGAGAATTTTTAATAAAAGTTTTCAACTCTACATATATAAAAGGAAGTTATTTTAGAAAACTTGATATCTCCAGTGGGCCACTGTAAAGGTAATGTGTCTAACAGGAAGAATAACTTTATTTGTAGTCTCAGGAAAAGACTCTGGATTTGTCTGTCTCTAGATTTGTTTGTATACAACAGGTGAATATTTTGAAAGAAGAGGAGCAGGTCCATTCCAGAAGCCCAAGTCCTGGATCCTGAGAGGATTAATAGGAAAGCTAAAGGTTGACTGGCCTATCCTAACGGGATCATCAGCTCATTGGCAAAGGGATGAATCTACAAGATGAATTAAAATTGTTCAGTCTTTCTTTCTTTCTTTCTTT
>NW_004955424.1:17258316-17330587 GCF_000276665.1 Chinchilla lanigera
TCTCTCTCTCTCTCTCTCTCTCTCTCTCTCTCTGTCTCTCTCTCTCTGTCTCTGTCTCTCTCTCTCTCTTTCTATCCTAAGGATTGAACCCAGGTCCTTGCACATGCTAAGCATATGCTCTATCACCCACCATTTCTAGTATTCTTAAACTATTAGCCTTACATATGGTCAGTATGAAGAGAATTGTCAATCTGTAGCCAAAAGTTTCAACTATGTAGGCCTTGAAGCATTTTCTGCAAGATTATCACTTCAACTCCTTTGCTCTCTATGCTTTACATATGAAGCGGGTCTTTGCTCGATAATGCAATGCCTAGAAAGGAAAAAAAGGAAAACAAAAAAATGAGGGAGAGGGCAAAAACTGCTACAATTTCTTTCCTTTGCTTAAATTCTACTTTGCTCTGCAGCCTATTTTGCTTTGTCTTGCAGATCACAGTCCTGGGAGTAATTAAAGTTCAAAGAGCTGGATAATAACTCCTCAGGATCTGGGTGCTTTCTACAAGTTTCATGGACACGGGTAAAATAGATTTTGAATTTAATTTAATGGAGTTCCATATTTTTAATCGTATTTTCCAAGTTTCCTTTGTTGAATTAGTGTTAGTAGTGAGGAAAACTATTAGGACGCTCACAAGCTCAATGCGAATCAGAAGAAAGTCCTTTGCGCACGCCACAGCCCTGGACTCCCTGCTTTCTCAGCTGCCCAGCCAGGTTGACCTCAGGCAAGTTCTTCACGAAAAGCTAGTTTTTTCCTTTGCAAGAAAGAGATGCTAATTTCTTCCTCTCCGGGCAGAATTACATAAATCAGTGGCTATAAAGTGGTTGGCACCAGACTCGGCACAGAAAAGTTTTCATGAAACATCAATTGTCATTACTGTCATAGCGGACATTTATTGAATTCCCTTACACCTATGGAAAAGGGATAGAAGCTGTGCTTACGTCCATAATCAGATTTAAAACAACAGTAACAACAACAGCATTAAAAAAATCCAACTGTTTGCTGTTTGGGGGAGCAGGTTTTAATTAACAGTTATGTTTTTATTTTTCCAAACAGTTTTGTGTACACAAACTCTAACTTGGACTTCAGAGAAAACAGACCACTTTACTATTATGACACAGAACTATTACCATAATTTTTCGTTAAGAAAATTATGTGCATTTTGTTAACCGAAAGGCAAAATAGACAATTAAATGTGTTTGTGTTTTGCACTATGTAACTATTTTCTGAAAATGCCCTATTATCCACAGCCTGGTTAGAGGACAGCAGGGCCCATTGAAGTCAGCCGCAGTTTTGAGCAAGCCCACAGTTCTTACAAGGTTGAAAACCACTGCCCTCACTGGCTCTGGTTGCAATTATAATATGCAATACGTTTTGTTTTAAATGGAAGCTTTTATAATGAAATTTGGAAGCCAGCGTCATTTCCCTTCCTTTGCTTACTACAAAAAGAGGATTTGAGGGAAAACAATAAAGGAAATGGCAAAGAACCATTCTGTGACCTTGGGCAAATCTCTTCAGTGGTTCAGTCTTGTGCAAACACATACACACACACACACCCTGCAGAGAGAGAAGAAGAGGGAGGGAGAAAGAGGGAGAGAGAGATGTTTAGTCTTTGAATTCTTTTTACAAAGTTATGTCAAGCAAAAAGTAGAATGGAGATTTTCAATTCCTTGGTTATTTTGAATTATGCATATATTTATCAAATTAAATAAAAAGTATTACCAAATTTTCTAATTAGCCAAACAATTGCTAGTCTCCAATGTAGTTTTTCTTAAGAATGACTGCCTAGGGTCAGGAAATGAGGAGTTTCTTTCTCACTGGAGTATACTGTGAGAATTACAAGTACTTCAGCCAAGAAACGATCCAAGTAGAAAGCACCGAAGTTGTACCTTCTCATCTTACTGTAATGGAAACAATGAAATGCCTTTCAGACTAGCTTAAAACATTTTAAAACCCTTGTTCTCAGCCACACTCTGGAACATCGCTTCTGCCTTGCCTTTATTTTATTAATTTTCTGGGTCAACAAAACAGGACTTTGGCTGCAATGCAGCAAGGTGTCTACCACGTACAGAAAAGTGGCTTAAAAAGAAAGCCCTCAGTCAGTGATTTCCCTTTGCCGACTGTGGAGCACCGGCTGGGTCGGGGCGGGGACTGGTTGGGCTGTGTTTACTTGACACAGAAAGCAGAAACTGCAGCTGTAGCCAGCATGGGTCCTCCCGAAGGCTGTGCCGTGAGTGCCCTTAGGTAATTGTTTTTCCCTTCTATTGACCCCAGTATTGCACCACGTCAGGGAATCTTTATGCCACATTTAGACTTCTAGAATAAATCCAAGGTTGTAGTTCCTAGGCAAATCTTCCGAAGAACCACCCCAAATGGTGAGGAGGTGTTGAGTGGAACCGCTGGCCCAGAAAGCTCTTCCCTGCGGGCTCTAGAATGGAGAACAGTGGGCGGGCTCTAAACTGAAAAGAGAGCAACTAGGACGGAAGAGTTGACACTCACTGTCACTTCTTACCTTGCTCACGAACTTGGCTTACGCCAGGAGTATTCAATGCAAAATGTACTCCCACCCAAAGGAGAAGTCTGTCGCTGTGTACAGAGGTCTGGGTGCCTTTGCTGCTCATGCTCTGAGATTCTGAATTGCTCACTTCTCTCCAGAATTGGAACCTTTGAGTGCCACACGGAAAATGGATTTGAGGATCCTCGTGTGTCTGGGGATGTAGCAGCAGCTATAAAGCATCGAGTTTGTGAATTTGAGCACAGTCCTATAGCTCTAGAATTAATTCTTCCACTTAGACCTACAGCGTGATCTTCTCCTGCGCTTGTCATAATTTAGGCCACCGATGTGATCACTAGAACCACCTGTGAGACTGTTTTCAAAGATGTTGTGCTCCAGGGCCCCACCTGAGATCCACTGAGTCCGGGGGTCCACGCTGAGTTGGTATGCTGACTGCCTTTTATTCTTGGTACATGACTGCTGTGAGAAAAATTACCAGCTCATCAGCAGCTTTTAACCTTAATAAGAACTAAGCTTTTAGCTCAGTATAGAGCTAGTGGGTTCCGCTCTTATTAAAGGACAGAAAAAAAGGGCATTGCGCTTCAGATTTACTGCGCAAAAGGATGAAGAGTGTCTGGAGTGATCAAGAAGTTTTTAATCACTTTACAGGGGCAACACCTACATCTCAGTCATAGCTGCCACAGCATGCATTCTGTCACTTCTGCTAATCTCACTTTTAAGGAGAAACGAAATCTTCATAGCTGGTGAAGTGGTGTTATAAAGTAGGTTTTTGTCAGCTTGTTGTTTTCTTAGACTACTCTATACTGTCCGAATAACTGCTTTGAAAGGATTATTTGAACATGTAAGTTATTTATTTTAACTTCCATTTTTCTTGTAACTGCAAAAAGGACTTTCCACTCCATTACGATTGTTAAAAAAAATCCTTCCATAAGAATCAATTGAACTGTATAATTATGTATGTCAAAGAGCATAAAGGAAGATGCATCACATTTAAAATATCTAAGTTGTTCACTTTATACCGCATACCTTTCATATTATGTGTAAAAATGTGTAAGAAGAATAAAAATCTAAAATACATATATATATATCTAGGTTATGGAGGAAGCATACTGCCCAAAAAATATCTTTGTATAAGTGCTCAATAAGATGGGAAAAGGGATATTTATAGTTCCACAGATGACATAATGCTTACTGCACTAGGAATTCATCCATCCTTCCAATTGGCTTGAGAGGCATTTGTAACCAATAAAGCATATTTGTGTCCAAGCTGGGAGTGAAGTCCAGGCCTCACATAGCAGACCTGAGACACTTTGGCCCAACGAGCTTAACTGATGTCAACTGTAAACCACTTTTCAAAAGCATGTTATCAGTCTGCACAAGGCTATCCATTCTGATAATCTCATTCCATTTTTCATTTTATTGTTGAAAGGAGAAATAGATTAATGAGAATCCAAATCCCCCTGGAAAGAAAACCTTCCCTATAAGGCCTGCCTGAAGAAAGATTTGGAAGAATTACTTTGTCTTTGTTTTACCGAGTAACATTTAGACCATTTATATTTTAAAAATTCTTAACCCAGGTCACTGTGGCCTACTAGATTAAAACTGGAGGAGGGGGGAGAAAAAAGAAAGAGGAAGCAAAATGAGAATGATGATGACAGTGACAGTGACAGTGATAATACGATGATTATAATGTTGCACGTAGGAAAACTGAAAATCTCCCAGGACTCGCTTTGTTTGTGTATGTCACAAGAATGTGGAGGCAAACCCCCTAGGATCCATCTCAGATCCAGAAAGAAAACAAAATAGCCTCAAGTTGTATTTGCAGAAGGTGTTCCACATGAAGAAAACATTTGTCTAAAGAAAAATGGAAATATTCAGCACCTAACTATACAAGACATATCCTTCCCACAGTTCCAGAAGAGTAAAGATAAAGCATTTTCTGAGATTGATAATCGAAATCGTAGATTGGCTCAGGTCAGAACCGGAGGAGCCTTAGAAATCATTTTGAAACACTGGCAACATCATTTTACTGACCAAGGAACTAAAGCCTAGAGAAGTGCCCTTAAAGACTTTGAAAATGTTGCTTCTACTGGTGCTTTAAAGCAAGGGGACTAATGATGCTGCAGTAACTTCTAGAGAGCATCCCAGCGTTTGAGAATTCTTTAGCCACTAAATGTGGCATAAAAGCCCGGCTTTCCAAATTCCCAGGGCCAAAGACTGCATTGGAAAGAACAGGAGGTGCTATTCTGAAAAATTGTGTCCGTGTTATGGTTTAGAACAAAAATGTCCCCCCAGATTCTCATGCATGTGGAAGGGGATTGGATCATGATTGGCACGATAGTTATCAGTGGGCTCATCCACTGATCCTAGCTGCTGCTAGGAGGTGGGGCCTGGTTGGGGTGGGGTCCTGGGGGCGTGACTTGGAAGGGTAGTCTTGTCCACTGCTCCTCCCTTCTCTCTCTGGTTTCTGCTGCTAAGAGCTGAGCACCTTTTCCTCGGTCCTGCCCCTCGGCTGTCCTGTTTCTGCCTCAGAGCCAGCTGATCATGGGCTGAAACCTTGAGCCCAAACAAATCTCTCCTCCTTTAAGTTTCACCCATCAATATTTGTGTCAGCAACGGGAAGGTGACCAACAGTCCATCTGTCAGAAGATGGTTCGGCTTTGGTGTTCAGTGGAGATGTAGCAAAACATTGTTTCTGCGCAAGTGTTCCTGCCTTCCGTGAGATTACTGTGAACTGTATTCCTGCCTTAAATAACTTTCCTATCCAGGGCAATTTTTCAACTTTGTCTCCCCACAAATCTCAAGGTGATCTTCATGGAAAACCTGATCTTTCAGCAGAATAAACCCCTTTGGCGGAGGACAGGAGAGTAACGCTGGGTCTTCTTTGTCACTGTTTTCCTCCAGGCCATCCCAGTGCCGGGCTCCTAACAGTTGAATTGGGAAGCATTGGTCCAGACAGATCTCCAACGTCATAAGAGTTCCCAAGAAAGTGGATTTGTGGCCTTCAGGTAGAGTCAGATGTGATCTAGCTTCATGATTGACCATGAATAATCAAGGCACAGGCACTTAAAGAGCTGCCCTCCACTTGGTGGATTACTGTTCCATGCATTTCACTAGCATATTCCTTCTAGCATTCTGATGTCTGTGTTTAGAGCCATTAGATGTGGATCACTACCATCCCCTTGGGACAAGGGGGTTCTCTGTTTGGGAATGAGAAAGGATTCCTTTTTTATTTTTAATGGTTAAACATTAGAGCCATCAGGCACAGAGAAGATGGGATTCCTGCTTTCACCTTCAGGCCCTCATGATGACTGCATCAAGGCACACTGCAGGAAGCAGCGCTGGCCAAGTGCATCTTGTCAGCTAAGCTGGTGAGACCCTTTCTAGGCCAGGGAGGGTGGGTCGTAAGGCCGTCCTCCAGCCCAAAGGGAAGGCAGAGCTTCGGATACCCTGACAGGGAGAGGGCGAGGATACGCTCCCCATAGGTGGAGTCCTGCGCCCTGTAGTTTGGTGAGTCAAGGTGTTGTGTGTGCACCTACAGCTCTCCCTGCTGAGCTGCCTCCCAGCAAATTCAAACCATAGTGACACAAACACCCAGGCAGACGGAAATTAATTAAGACCCTGTGCTGACATTCCCGTCTGAGCTCACACCACCCTCTAGGAGGGGCCGCACATCATTCTGAGAGAGCAGACACAGCTGTGGGAGCTGTCTAGACCTGCAGTGATTAAGAAGAACTCTGCTGCCTTAACGTCAAGTGTGTTTTCTTATGTCAGCATCGTCTCCTCATTGTAACAAGACTGAATCGTCAAAGGGTTGTGGTTTTTGTTTTGTTTTGCTTTTGCATTACCTATGAAATGACACAAGGTTTCTCCTTTTCTGGTTTCCATTCTATTCCATGGCATGGCCATGCACAGAGTCAACTTTTTCTTTTTAAAATTGTGTGTTTTCCATCTAAGGCCATGCAATAGCCAAATGCATAAACATATGTTTAGGCACTTGGAAAGCCATTTTGAAAATTAAAGTGTCTTGTGTCAGTCACTGGCATGCAGTACTAAAGATGCGTATGGAGCCGAGAATGTGGATAATTCTGAGGGAAAAAACCTTGTACTCATTGGGCATGCTCTTCTGCCGTTAAAACAGCATTTTTATTTTGTCAAGACACCAAAAGCAATTAGAGGCTGGTGTTGATGTATACTTGCCAGTTGTCAATTTTTAAATCAAAGCTGTTTTGGACTTAGTATTTGTAAGCTCCCTAAATATCCATGGTTGCTCTCTTTGCATTTTACATGCCTTCAGAATAACTACTTACTTTCTCCCTTTACAAAAATGATTGAAGAGACATTTGTGCTCAAGATGAAAAAAACATTACACACAGAGCAGTCTGTTATAGCTGAATGATGGTCCTGTTGATGGAATGGTTCTTAATGAAAATTATGAGGAATTTTCTGCTCTATAAGTCTCAAGGAGGCTGAGTGTGGAGGAGCTGGGCCCCCCACTGCAACAAGAAGAACAACACAGGCCTTTCAGAGATTTCCATCTTGAGAGGCGATGACATGCTCTTGTCCTCCAGTCCTCAAAGTTTTTGCCTTAATTAGTTTAGACAGTCTCTCCTTAGTCATTGTTTTGCGTGTTTGCTTCCTCCCCAAAATAAGTAAGAAAGTCACTTTTGCACAAAACAAACTGCACTGTCCAAACAAAAGACAATGTAGACCTTAACTAGGGCAGCAGAGATGGAAAAGAGAAAATAGATATGCGAACTACGAGGAACAAGACTTGAGGGACTGAGTTTGAAGAGTAAGAGAGATGACTGAGCCACTGGTACCTGACACTTAGCAAAGAACCTCTGTATGGCGTTGGAGCAAGGGTAGCACACGCAAGTGTAGGGAACATTGCTTTTAATCACTCATCAACAGACATGACTTTCTGCCAGTTCATACCCCTATTCTGCCTTCACATCTTATTTTATTCCAGAGCAAGGGAAGTGACATGGCCCATCACGCACCCCTGCGCTTGGCAGATTCCCAGCAAGAAAATCAATGATGCCCCTGGAGGCACCATGTGGGCATCCCAAGGATTACAGTCAGTGGAACTGGGCCAGAACCAGCCTTGGCCAAACAGCCAGTCGGAAGGGGGGAATTTCAGCAAGTTATTCCATTGTTTAGTCTACATGATACTGCCCTATGTGAGCTCCAAACCTACAAGAAAGTCATACACAGACACACAACACACACACACACACACACACACACACACACACACACCTGTAGAGAAGTATTTTTACAGATAGAATTGTATGTTTTGGCTGTGAATCCTATATCTAAGAAAAAGAGATCCCAGTCCTGGAGAACCCATTTCTTATCTCAAGGATAAGTACTTGTTTCAGATATATTCTGAAGCATCAATATTTGTTAGAGGAGTTTACCTCTGGATTTCTCTCTAAATCCTGCTCTGTTGATATTACTGTTCCAAAAATGTTAGCCTTTTGCAATATAATTACTTCTTGAAAATAAGAATGTGTGTACCTAGCTATGCCCCAGACACTATGATATGTTTTACATAACTTATACTGTCCTGCCAATAACCTGCACATAGACACTGATATACACACTCCATTTCCAGTGGTATACACTGTCAACTTCCAGATGAAGAAAGAGAAATAGAGAAGTTAAATGTTTTGCCCAAAAGCACAAAACTAAAAGATTCAATGAGAAGGTTTAACCACAGAGTGTGGCTGCTTACCCAGATGATTTTTTAAGCTGTTTTCTGTGACTTATTCATTTGGATTAGAAATAAACTGGGTGTTCTTATGTACAAGATCACAACCATGTCGCTCATTATTGACAATCCTCTCTCATTTCACAATCTCACAGCTCCAGTCATGGGATCATCTCATGTGATCCCATGCAAACCTACGGAAAGCGTAGGAAATGACGAGCTCAAGCTTTCCCAGTGTGGTAACTTTTTTTCTAAAGTTGAGATCAAGCTAGACTGCATGAATTGTGAAGACTAAAACCAAGAGCCTTGCGTGTTAGCTAACACCTGCCTCTCTATGCAGAGATACATTATAATTAGTTTCTCTTCCTGGGAGTGATTATAAAAACTGAGTGCAATTAAATAAAAAAGAGACAGTAGATTTTACAGCCAAAAAAAGTGCTTGGAAAGCTGTCTAGATGGATGCATATTCAAAGATAGCAATTTCAGAGGCAAGTAGACCTGCGCTGTGTTTGCAAGGATGTGCTGAACAGCAAAAGCGTAGCCTTTTGCGAATGTTTGGAACTCTGTCCTTGTCCACTGGTGCTCAGGAAAAGTTTGGGATTGAGTTAGGACATTGGCAAGGTAACCATTCTCTGGTTTCATATTGGGAGGGGATGACAGTGACCAAGCAGTCTGTACCGTGCAGTCCGTAAGTCTTACCAATTGAATAGTCCAGTGGGAAGATCCCCTAAGAGCCACCCGTGAGTCTTGGAAGGTCAGAGATTCCGGTGCTAATGAAAGTTGTGTGCTGTGGGGCCAGCTGCTTGACTTAGCTTGGTCAGTTTTCTTGAGGTGTAAAGTGCTAATCTGCTGTAATGTCTGCTCTATTTTCCTTACTGGAGACTGAGAAAAGGCTAAATGCAAATTGGCTGTTTATTCAAATTTGACTAATGAGATGCCTATCATTCAACCATTTATAGAATGAAGTTTGCAAGTAGTTGCAGAAGCGATAAGGATCCCTGAGCAAAATTCTAAGGTAAGACTCCATGACTTACCACATGTGCTCATCACTTGCTCAAACTGGGTGTAGGAACTCTCAGAGCGCAATAGGTAGATCACAATAACAACAGCAACAACAACAACCCGAAGGCCAGTCACTGGCCATGAACAGCTTTGTATCAGAGAAAATCAAGCTTTAAGCAGAGGAAAAAAGTACTAAGACTGATATGTACTGTAAAGTACTATAACTGGGCAAAAGGAACTTTGGGGATTATATTACAGGAGAAAAATTAAAAGTGTTAGTTTCATGGTAGAATATAGGAAACTGGAGCTGCTGTGGAGCAGCATAAGGCTTGAATTTATTGGTATTTATTTTGAAGGATTTGCCTCACCAGTGCTCTTTCCAATACAACGTTTTTGCTGGTCTGTTTTTGGTTATATCTAGATACCCACTGGGGACAGATGGATATCCAGGTATGGAAATGCATATTAGTCATTTGTATGTGCTGTGGACTTATTTTTTTGCACATTTTTGAGGTATAATTGAAACAGTAAACTTTATTCTAAGGTTGATTAGCCTCCTGAATATCAGAGTGCTCTAAATTAATAATCAGAATTGTAACACCTTTAATTTGAGTTTTCTTCATAGCCCATCTTTCAAATGCAAAGTCAGTTTGGAATAAGAGTCAGAGAAATGTAAAAGTTACTCTGATATTGAACATGAAACCAAATTTTCACAAGAGAACATAACAAGAAGGAAAAAAAGAATTTTGAAAATCATTGTCTTAAGACATACTGAATTCCCAATGCTCTATTTTTCGATATCTTCTACGTGCTCTGCCCTAGATGACTGCCTTGCCATCGATAGCAGGCTCACTCATGTATGTACGCTGTGTGCCATGCCCCTGTTAATGAAATCTGGGCATGCACTAGTAAACAGACCTGGTGAATGGTAGGCATCAGCCATTGCATGATGGGTAATCATCAATCATCCATTGTCAGTTATTTCTGTCCCAGTGAGTAAGCCTTTATTTAAAGCATAAAGTAAGAATGTTGTCAGACCACAGGAACAAGCCCTGAGCTGTTTGCAGGTGCTGCTACTCACAGCTGCCAATTAAACCCTTGACATTTCCATACTGGCCATGAGGCACAGCATATACTTTTGACATTCAAATTCTTAAAAGAAGCAATCTCATATTATCAATACATGTGTCTTCTTTTCCTATGAGTGCAAAATATGAAGCTTTTAAAGCACCTTATTTTATAGATACAGGAAGATGAATTAGAAAAAAATTCCAGTGAACTGAATTATTAAGATGTGCCCATTGCATTCCTTCTTATAACTGGGAAGTAGACATATTTTAGATATGGGAAGTGTTCTACAGTGCACACATCCACATGGTGGAGTCTCCTTTTGGAGTTTTAATTTTGAAAAATCTTGTCTGTACCTTTCTTCTTTATACTTCCCCCACCCCCGTAATTCTCAAATGCTACTAGCTTCCTCACGCAATTCAGTTAAAATTCTACATTCCAAATTTGATCATATTTTTTTCCTTTCATTATAATTCATGATTCTATTTTGTGTTGCAGAAAAAGTTCATGAAATTCATCTGGGACTTTTTATTTAGTCTCAAATAGAAGTACACAAAAGGTCATGTTCCAGTGCAGAGCTTACATCATGCCTTTACCTTCACATATTTCCAATGTGGAAAAGAAAAGCATCCAGTCATTCTCAGAAGATTACAGGTATAGTGGATGTGTTCTTTTACAAGTATTACATAAATAGGGGGAAAAACAGCTACATGCATCTTTCAGGAATGTTCCATTTTTAATTGCTTTTCCATTTTTTTCTAGATGTGGGTAACTCTCAACGGGAAATGAATTGTGGTGACATTTGTCGCAATGTTAACTTAATTATTCTTCCTGATCAGGCTTAACAAAATGAAGACATGTCCTATACGGTTTTATTTTGCTTTGCCAAGAACTGGGTCCTAATTATCTGTGCTTGTAAGTATGAGTCTTTGTTTATCAGGTTGAGCAACAGCCTTTGATAGGAGACTGACACTCCCTTCTATTCTGTCCTGTCCATCTTGCTGCGCTAGACAAAGTTACTTCCACATTCTTTGAAATTCCTGATTCCCACTGCATTCAGGGACATCTGCTGGGAAGCAAAGTTGAAAACGTCAGGATCTCTTTCAAGTAACTTTAGTGATGACTTCAGCAGGTGATCCTTTTTCTTCTATGGTGATAATTTTATATCATTTTCTTGCTTCCAAGAAAGGCTTAGCAAATTTCCATCTTGAAAATTTGTTTCCACCTTGTCCATACTGAAGACTCACTGACAGAGCTGCATTTTAACAACAATATGCTTTCTTTCTGTATATGAATTATATCATAAAAGCTGCCTTACAGCCATGTTGAATGGTGAATAACTGAGTAAGAGGAAAAATGTCAACATTATATCAAGAATACGTATTGTTTAGAATGAAGAAAGAAAAGACAATGCAATGGCTTCTAGTGGCCCTGAGCCTCTAGGCTACATAAATATTTCTCATTTAACAGAGGAGAGGAAGCTGTGCTATGGCTTTGGGTTCGGGCTGCTCGTTTGAGACAATGTCTGTCCATCAGCTTTAAGGTAGAAGAGTGAAAGGAAAGAACTGAACTTGCCTCAGTAAAGCTCTGTCTGTGACTAGTTCCATATGGGACACCTGCCTCCACTGCATATAAGGTGGCCCTGATTGTAGTCACAGTGATAATGTGAGTGGTAAGGACAAGCAGAATGGTAACAATGGCAGCCACCATCGTAACAGGCAGCGGGCCATAGTGGTTAAGAGTACAGATTCTATGGCCAACCTGACTAGGTTTTTATTGCTGGCTCTGACACTTTCTAGGTATGTAGCACCAGTCGAATTACTTACTGCTTTTGTACTTCAGTTGATTCCTCTGTAAAATAGGAAAATAATAGCAGCTACCTTATTAGTACCTTGAATGTTTGGTCCTCATTCTATCCAGGGTGACAGTTTGGAGTGGTACCTGGTCCATACTTCAAGAAGTGTTGTAGGAATGTTAAATAAAATACATAAGTGTTCCTAGAATATGCTGTATATTTCCATTTTTCAGATGAGAAAACTGAGACTGTGAGGTTAAGGCATCTTTCTAAGGCAACTGGCCAGCAACATGCTAGAAACATTAAAGGATGTTCAGAAATATTTGAGAATGCAAAAATTCCAGAGTGTAAGGAAAGTAATACTCATTTAAGGATGGGGAAGAGAAACATTTCCTTCAAGTCAGAGGATCAGCTAGTCACCACATAGGTAGCTCTTAAATAAATTTGGCACATGTGTACCCCCCCATACTTCTGCACAAAGGCTAGTAGCCTCATGGGTAGCCACCTAATAAGTAGACATATGTGTTTTATGTACTTTGTCAAAGAAGGAGACCCACAGTGATCTTAGGAAAAGCTATTTATAAAAAGGTACAAGTATTTTTCTAGTGATTGAATCTGATTTGGTAAATTCTGTAGCTCCCTTTTCTTTCCTAAATGGTTCTCTTAGGGCAGAGAATACTGGACACAGAACAGACAAGAGCTGGCTGTCCTGGGGCTGGGTCTCATCAGCACATCCATGTCTCTTGTGGTTGTCTATACTGAGGTTAACTGGTATTATTTTTGGTACTCTTAACACTATAATGTTATGTTTCAAGTATTTCCAAAACTGAAATACACAAAGTCTTTCATTTCCTTTCTGGATACTAAGATTATTTCAGCTCCACACATGCAAAACAGAGTATTATGCAAGAAATTAATCATATCAGAGTGAAGTAGCTACTGAAAAATTGCCAAACACCATAAACATCGGTCAAAATGGAGTCCAACCATTTGCACAGAGAATAATTGAAGCTATGGATTCAGTTGGGGTAACTAAGCAACTTTTCATTATGAATTATAAAGCTTTTCAAACACAAAATGATATCTGAGAGGAGTGCATTACCTAAAAGGTTTCGATAAGCAATGAAAAGAGCTTTAAAATATGCAGCAGGGATCAATCATCCAGCTGTAGAGCATTACTTATACTTTGTAGCATCACCTACATTCCTTGATAAACAATGTCCCATAACCTCTGAGCATTCCCATTATTTTCATCAGCACCAAGACATAAGAAGTGACAAAAATGTCAGATGATGTTTTATTTACTAATATAAAACAAGTTCTCGTGGAAGTAGAAATTCTACGATGACAATGGAAGTTTATGAACTGCATTTCCTAGCATCAAAAATGATTCACATTGTCCTGGGAAGATATAAATCCAGCTGTTTATGATGAATTTTAATTGAAATGTTACTCATCATGGGTATGAATTTCTTTCATTTGAGAGATGATATGTCCTGCTTCTTGGGTGAAGGACAGTTGAGTCTCCCTGAAAAAGCAAAGTGGGTAGCTGAAACAGATCTTCTGGCACCCAAAAGGTATTTTGTAGCTACCTCAGTGTCATCTGCCAGAATAAGTATTCTGATTTTTTTTTACAGTTATCATTTTGCAAGAGATATTTCCATTAGTTACATGAGAAATGAAACCCAGCATTCTGACTCCGATGTCTTCCTATCAATGAAAAAACAAAACAGTAGAAAAATAGGAGATGAGAACATCACTTGGGAAAGTAACTTGATAGAGAAGAGTTCCTTATTTGGAATCAGCTTCAGACTTCTACTCGAGATGCTGCAGGATGGGATATGAAATAGCAGAGACAGAAGACTATTGACAATTATAGATTTCCTTCTCTGACAAAAGGTACCTGAGATGTGGCCCCACAGCCCTGATGAATGCTAGGTAGTAAGGAAGGGGAACTAATGAAAGAAAGATCAGGAAAAGTAGAGCTGAAGCTGTACAGTACATAGAAAGGTAAAATAGAAGGGGGGAAGTGGATACATGAAAACATGGTTTTAAAACCTCTTGGCTTTTGCAAAAACCCATTCACTTGCTAGCCTTAATGTGATTTAGGAGAAAACTTTGGTTTAGTCATGTTAAACCCATGCAGGAGACACCACCCATGCTTGCGAGGGTCCCACTACCCTCTTGACTCGGAGAAACAGAGTCAGGGCAGCCAGACGCTTTGGATCTTAATAAGAAAATATCAATCGGCATCATGGAATCTTGGCCAGCCTGCTTTGTGGGAGTGGTACAAAGCAGTCGATGGTCCATAGATATACAAATTGATTCACTTCAATTACCAAAATCAATTTTCCCTGAATGGAGTGAAATATATGGAAATATATCTCAAAAGGTCATTTAAAATTGGTCTAAATGACCCATCAGGTCCTGCATTCAGAACTGCACCTTACTTCGTATGTAACTCCTTCTCCTCATCTTTGCCGATGGGAGGTATGGGCCCGAGGCACCCAGCTGAAACCTGGTAAAACAACCACCACGTTCCATTGCTCCCCCTGCTTTCAGGAATCTCACAGTAAGCTAACCTGACACAATTCTTAGTGGAGAAATAGAGTTTGCTCCTACAATTCATAGGTCAGAAATTTCATGCTTATCTTTTTTCTAACGATGCAGGTATTATTTGTGATTCTTCTTTCTAATTGGCCTGCCATGAAAGTTTTTGCATATACCCCTGTATGTTGTAGAAACACACACTATTCTCCATGCAGAGATGCTAACACATTTACACATATACCAGTGTGTGTGCGTGTATCACATAATAGTTTTTAAAAATACAAGCAGACTTTTTGCTCTCAAAATCTGTTCAGATTGCGCAAATGATTTTCTTTATGTGTTTTCAACTTACCTAAAGGCAAACCTTGCTTCGTTTTCCATCAGTTTAATTAATCTGACAGGACTGGAAACTTGTTCTTCCTGCTCACACTTAGTATTCATTTCTCCAGAATGCCCTATAGGGAGGATGGAGCAAAATAAAGCAGTATTTACCAAATGCCTCAATACTAAATCCTCTTTGAGGCTGACTCGGCACAGTGCTGGCACGGGGAAGATCTGACTTTGGGGAGACTAAGAAAAATGACATTTTCTAAAACATTATCTATTGAAATAGGTCTTAAAGAAGAGAACAATGTCCATTTTCCCCTGCAGTTTTGCAGCGGGCTCAATGGACTCCAATTTACCTGTACTGTATTTGAAATCTTTGCTAAATAAATGACAGGGATATCATATCATTTTTGCCAATAAGCCTTTCACCTACAATGGCAAATGTGGAGATCATTGTAGGATTTTTTAAGCACTGCAAATGTAACCTAAATTTTAACACTTATTTTGTGAAGGGGTGAGTTGAAATACAGAATTAATAAATGCAAAGGGAAAGAGCGTCTCTTTTTCGGTTACCTGAGGAAATTTCCTCAGAGAGCAAACTTTTGATCAGGGACAAAGATTCTTACAAGGTTGGTACAGGTGGGTAATTAAAAAAATAAGAGTGAATTTATCTGCATACATTATTTAAATACCTAAAGCATTTCTCTGCTTTAATGATAAATTACGATCAGTAAAATCTGTTGGCTGCCTTCAAGCTAACTAATGGATCACTAATCAGCATCAGTCGAGTCATTCCGAGGTGGAATAAATATCTCCAAGGATGGTATAGCCGAGTTTTATGGTCTAACTGTAAAGATGGCTGTATGCATATCTGTGATTTTATCCTACACATGTGTATATGGATATATTCACAATGCATACACATGAGTGTGTTAAAAACCCATTTTTTGACACCTTCTAATCCACTCATAATGGCTTTATTCCCTTTGCTCTGTTGTGTGAAAAAGATTGTTCCTGGAACTAATTAATCCTTAAAGAGATCAGCTGATACATCTCATTGTTAGCAATACATTTTTAATTGTTCATTTTACCCAAGCACCATTTGAACACAAGTCAATTTGCAATTTCATTAGAGAACCAAAAAGGCCCGGGGTTTATTTCTGGTGGTGGTTTTTTTTTTTTAAGAAAAGGATAAAAAGCAGGCAAAATTTTAAAAAGGATGTTAATCCTCTAATTAATTTTATGTATCAAGCAAAAATTAATGTGTGGTTCTATTTGAGCGGAGGTCTTGCCAAGAAGTGCATTTTGTCATAACTTCACCCTCCCACCCCCACAAGCCCCTTTACAAGCTTTGCAACCAAATACCCTGGCAACTAATGACGAGCTTTGAAACAACATTCACAGATCATTTGCTTTGATGACATTTGGAGCCTTTTCTCTCCTCATTCCAATTCTATTGTAAGTAGAGTACACATGCCATGCAGTCTTTGAAAACCAATCAACGCACTACAGTTTGTGAGAGGGCAGCTGACTAGTATCACATATTTTAACTCTTTTCTGTACACATTTTTAACTTGTACACATTTTAAAGTTAAACCTTATGAATGGAGTTGGGTAGATTATCCTTACCATATTCATAGGCGTGCTAGTGAGACATGGCTCTTCCACATTTTAACATCAAAAGTGCATGGTCTGTGTAAGTTAACCTTCCATAAAACTAAAATTATATGGTCATCATGCATAATCTGATGATCGATTACAGCTGTCACAAGATGAAGTCACAAGTTGTGAATGTTTACTACAGTTGCGCTGTGAAAATTATTACACACTTTTTAGCAACCTGTCTAGAGAACATAGCTTGCTTGTTTTCTTTGTGACTTTTACTTCTCTTAAAATCAATGTTAAAACCCTTAGGTCTGATTTTTCATTTCAGTGTCTGTGTGTAATGTGCCTCAACCCTACCTCTTCTAATTTAATAAGATGCAAGCTAAGGAAGTACTTAAGTTACTTATCAAGGGTTTCAGATGACACATTATTATTGTATTCAAAAGTCAATATTTGCTAATCATGTTAGTACAGGAACTGTTCCAGGCCTACAATTCTTAAATTGCAGAGATATTTAAGATTAATTAAACCTATCTCCCTTGGTCCTCTCTCTCCACCCCTATGGAATGAGTGAATCAGTGACATCCTAAGCAAGCTCAGAGAACTGAAGCTTCCAGTCTGAAAGCCAGTACCCTCTCCAAAGCCTCTGCTTCTGTACCCAGGAGTCTAGATTTATTGTTTATCTGCAGTTTAAGGACTATTTGCTTGGCTTGAGAGCAAAGTTCATCAATTTATTTTGCATAATTAGAAGAGAATACCCATTCTTATGCAGATAGCATAGACTCTATCTATCATTTTTTTTAAACAGGGAGAAAACTGAAATAACATAAACTTGATTTACTTTTTCTTTTATATGACAATTTGTAGGTAGATTTGTGGCAGCCAAAGTTGAAAGTCACCTGTCTCTTCTAATGCACAGAATAAATGACTCCATCTATACCCTTGAATGAGTTTTGTTCTTTTGAGGTGGATCCAGTGAACTCCTGACCCCTATCTTATACCCTAGAGCAGGGACAGCCAGTGTTCAGAGGCCCTAGTTCCCTTTACATTTAGATGGTAAACCCATTTATTAAACAAGACCCACTTTTAATCTAATGTTATGTACAGAGCCCAGGACTTGGCTGAGATTAAGTAACATATAAATTTGAAATCTTTTTAGCATGTATTGACCAGGAGCAAACTAGAAATCCTAGTACTTTAGAGGTGACATACAGCAGCTGCTAGTCTAGTTCCCTCAGGGAGAAGGACGGGTACATTAACTCCACATGCTGTCCAGGATATATTTACAGGTGGTTAGTGAAAACAATAATGGCATGTGAACTGAATATCTGGAACATGAATCAATGTGGACCAGCTAATTAGGTTACAAATGCATTGATTTTATTTTGAATATGTCCTCAAATAGAGTCTGTGAGTAAGCACGCTAAAATGGGCTCTTAAACTGAGAAAAGCAACCATCAGATTTTTTTCTACCACTGTCCAATCAATCCAGAAGAGTTAGGTAAAGTACTCTGATGCATATTCTACATAATCAGAATGACACATCCTATTAATATCCCAATTACTGTCGAACTATAGCAATACCAGAGTTTAGTGTCTTACAACCTTCTAACTGTAATCCAAGAACCTCATGTCATCTTTTGTATTCATTCAATTTAAAATCAGACAATTTTCCCTTTAAAGCATTTTATTAAATATTATTTTATGCATAGATTTAACATTCTAATTGATTTATGTGGACTCTCAGAATGAGTCACTGACTCCTTTTGTTCTTTTCTTTACTGAAAGAGGTCAGCAGCTGTGATCTTATTTATAAATTTAAATATCAATTTCTAGCACAGTTAATCATTATTAAAATAATGGGTATTCATGTTCATAAAAAGTCTCTATTCACACTAAAAACCAGAATTCTAATAATTTAACTACTGTAACTAGTCTAGAGTAGTAATGGTCCAGATTTGCTAACTGGAATGGTCCAGAACACATAAAACTCATATAATCATAGAAATGAAAGGGACTTTGCTCCAAAAAGTGCTGAAATGTTCCCAACCTTCTCAATATTTTTTCAGCTCATACTTTGTTATTAAAAATCTTTAAAACTCACCATACATAGGAATCTATGCAATATCATAGGTAAAATGCAGTTTTGCAAGTTAAATACCAAATTACTAGGCAAACGTCATTATATTCATATAGGTATATTCAACCTGTTAGGAAGTTTGCTTTATTTAAAAATTCAACCCAGCTAAATAAGTTTGTTTAATGTTACAGTGTGGATCTACTTTTACTATCTTACATTGTATAGCCACTACCGGCAATAAGTATAAGTATGGTACTCTGTACTGGTGCAAGATAGAGATGTATGAATTTGAGAGATGATTTTGGAATAAAACTTAAAATATGTATGAATTAAACTCTGCATGTAGATAAAAACAGCAGTTAAGGCTAAAACTAGATTTCTTACCTGTATAAATGAGTAGGTGGCCATTTCTAGAGGTGGAAAATTCTAGGGGGTCAGGTTGAGCTTTGAGAATATTGTTACAATAAGCAAACCTCTCCGGATAGTCAAGAGTCTCAAGTGGATGTGTCAAAGGTGCAGTTGGATATCTGAATCTAAAGCTCAGAAGTAAGGTCTTATTCAGCTCGACACCAACTCAAACACTGTCAGCATACACATGATACTGCAAGTCATGAAATGCATGTGCTTCCCAAAGGCAGAAGTGGAGAGAGAGTTAGGGACCTAAAATGGGACCCAAAGATCAATGAAGACCCGCAGTGGTATAGCTTAGATCTAAAAGTGGTATTGCTTAGATCCCAACAGTCTCATGTATTTGAGAAGTGGTGTTTGGATGATGGGGGCACTGTATTTATCAAAACTTAGCACCATAAATAACCACTTGACGACTCTCGCAGTTCCTTTTCTTGGGATTTCAGATAGGGCAAAGTGTGGTGTGCTCCGGGATGTCTACAGCCTCTGTAGGAAGATGCAAAGGTCAGTGTGTGGAATCATCTGAAAGCACTGGAGACCCTTGTTGTCAGATGGGATGACAGCTGTGACTGCTGGCTCACACATGAGCATGTGGTGTCTCCTTGGGGATGGACTTCTCCAGCATGGCAGCTCAGAATATTTGGAATTTTTATGTGGTGACTTAGGACTCTGAAGGCTAATGTCCTGATGAGCATGGACAAAGCTACACTGGTGTTTATTACCTCACCTGAGAAGCCATCATGTATCACTTCTGACATATTCCAATGGTTATCAGCAGAAGGAGGGAAATGATTTCTGCCCTTTCTCACTGGAAGGCTCATGGCTGACACCCATATAGCGAAAGGTAGATTAACAAGGGAAAAACCTATGAACCTACTAATTTAAGTTTCACACACAAAAAAAAAGTTTCACATGACCTGGGAGCCTTCAGAAGTGAAAATGTGGAGACCCAGGGAAAGCTACAGTACATTTTTATAGACAGTCATACAGAAGTACAACTGGAGAACAAAAGGGACTGATCTAATGGCAATATATGGGATTTATCAAGGGGCTGCTTGTTCAGATTCTTGTTGGCCTCTGTGTGTGACATTTCTTCTCTACAACATAAGGCAGGACACTTGTCACTTGAAGTTTTCCAGAGGAGAAAGAAAGGAGAGGGTCAAGCAGCGACCATCCTAGGTTTTATGGTCTGCTTTAAGGAAGAATGCAGGAGAAAGAGGGGAGGCGAACTTCAGTGTCTGTAGCTTGCTTCAGGAGAGAGCAAACAGGAGACGATCAGAGAGACCTTCCTGCTTCTGCAGTTTTCTCAGTTTCCTTACATTTAAAATACTAAAGATGCTAAGGTATTATATTTGAGGCAGAATTTCCTGTACCCAACCTATCGGAACAAAACAATTGTCAAGCATGTTCCAGATTCAAGCAGAGAGAAATTACACCCTATTGCTCAGGAGGATATGGGTCTAGGTACCTATGTGAGTGGGAGAATAGAAAGAAGAGAGATCCCATAGTTTACTTTCTAATCTTTCCTCGGGAAATTTAAATTAGTTATATGTCATTGAGTGTTGTTTGTCCCTGTCTAGTTATTCTACATGAAAACAGCTGACAAAGACTGAAAATCTCTATACCCTACAAGAAAAGAAATATAACTTGAGGGTAGAGCCTCCAGGAGAAAAAGTTTATCCAAATGGACGCCACCTACTTGAGCTGGAAGAGAAGTCATTGAAGATGCTCTCAAGTATGGCTGCTGTGACAGCTTCTTTCTGCTTAAAAGCCACAACAGAGAGAATAGGTGTGCACTTCAGCAAAGATGCTAATGTAGGGGGTAGTTCTACAGCTTGACCCAGTGATACCCAGAACCTTCATCTGGAACATTTCAAAGGTGGCTTTGGCATGCAGAAACTCTAGTGTAGGAAAGCCTAACAGACCATATTTGACTTGAGATTAATTTTGTCACCCTATGCTGGGTCTTTGCAGGTACCTGATTATTCAATATAACCTTAGTTGAAGATATTTGCTTTGGATTTCTCTGATTTCATTTATCATACTTACTTATGCCTTATGCTATTATTTCAACAGATCACATTTTGGATATGCTAAACCTAAATTGCCAGGAAATTTTACCTTTTCTTATGGGTTTTTCTGTACTGGGCCACTGAAAATAAGTTGACATGTGTTGTGAATTTATGCTATATAGTTACAGTCTCATAAACCAAAATAAATATGTACAATGAAGTATATGTGTACATATTATGTACTGGTATATATTTGAAATCAATTCTATTTTTAAATGAGAAAGTTTAATTTCTTCTATGATATAACTTTCTTCTACTGGATATACATTTTTTAACATTGTTAAGAGAATATACAATTTGAAGAAGATGGATGTTTTTAAGGAGTAGAGAGAAGGGCATCTGTAGAAATTTCATCAAACATCAATATTCAGAAAGTATTTTGTATCTTCAAGGAAGTGTTTTCTGGATGAGTGTCAGCGTGGGTCTGCATGTTATGTAAAGCAGCACTATTGTTTTATTTTTGTAATGGTTCAGAGCTAAAATGTCCCCCCAAATCTCAAGTATTTAGAAAGTGATTGGATCCTAGCAGTGCTAGAGTTGCCTTGCTCTTAGGAGGTGGAGCTCAGCTGGCGGATAGTTACTGGGGGTGTGGCCTGGGAAGATGTACTCTTGTGACTCTTTCCTTCTTCCTTCTCTCCCCATCTCCTCACCTTGGCTGCCATGGCACGAGTAGCTTTCCCCTGTCACGCCCTACTAGCATGCCATTTCTGCCTTGGAGAGAGCTGACCAGGGACTGCACCCACTGAAATAGTGAGCCCAAATAAACCTCTTCTCCTTTAAGTCTCAGTTCTCATTTATTTTGTCCCATTAACAAGAAAGTGACACGCTCTTTTAAAGATGTAAAAATTGAGGGTCACATCACACATATTTGCATGCATGTATGCAATCATGTAGGTGAAGTTTATCTAATTTGTAATCACATATCTAATTATTTGTGTATTTACAGAAATATATATTAAAAATTACTTAGATTTTAAGCAAGAATACTCACATGCTTCTACACATAAATGTATACCTATATCTATGTCTCATGTACCTATATAGCAAACTTCCATTTAATATCTGAAAATGTGTTTGCATCAATCTACATTTTTTATTTTAAAAATTTAAGATTACAGCAAATAAAAATGCCTTTAAGGTTGTACAAGTTGAACAAACCAAGAGCCTAATGTTCAAACTTGGCATTTCACTCACTTTTTTGGGAGCCTATGGGGTTTAGTAGCTGAGGAGGAGCCAAGACAGAGAAAATAGTATTTATGCAGGAGCTGTCTTTGTCTTCCACAAAGCGTTTGATGCAGTGCAACATGTAAGACTTATCCATAGATTCATGGACAAAGAAGTTCCAAATGTCTAGGAATTAAAAAGATAGCATTTGCATGTGAGTAGAAAGAAATCGTATGCAAAAGCAGAGAGCATCGCCAAGATTAGTTACTGTCCAATAATAATGATAATTTAATACTGAGCTAGTAGAAAGAAATATCCAACAGAAAATAGAGCCAGCAATACCAAACTACAACAATTTAGGCTTTGACCCACAAAAGTCAAAATTTTTTTAACCAAAATAACCTCAGTATCAGAGGTATAATTTTTTTTAAAAAAAACAGTTGAAGTAATTCATTAGTGTCTCAGGTTTAAGGATTTATTTATTTATTGTGGTACTGGGGTATGAGTCCAGGGCTTTCTCAATGAGCCACAACCCTAGTCCCCTTTTTTCTTTTTATGAATTTTCAGACAAGTTCTTGCTAAATCACTAAGTTACCCAGGCTGGGCTCAAACTTGCTACCCTCCTGCCTCAGTCTTCCAGAATGCTGGAATTACAGATGTGTGCCACCATGACTGGCATTTAGTGTACATTTGAGTCACCATAGCAGAGTCTAGGATTCTAAGAAGCCATTCATTGTAATCAAAGGAACAGTGTAGTACCGGGGATCTTTTTTGAGAAAAATACTGTATCAAATGTGTATAACAACTCCAGAACATATTCTGACTGCAGAAATAAGAAAATATATATATGTTGGGGGAAGGCAGTGCATTTTAAAATTGAGGAAATTAGGTAAATGATTTTCTCAAACCACTTAAAGAAAAGGATATACTTGGTGATAGCACTCAAGTGATAAGACTTATCCACGAGTAGACTTCTTAGGGAAGTACAATAAAACAAACAGTGACATAATTTAACATCTAAGGGAGTAAAGGCACAAACAATCATGGGCTCCTCCACCACTCTCAATGCACAGAACAGGAGTCAGAAAAGAGTTACATCAGTACAACGGAGCCGGGTGCTTGATTCTGGTTGACTTATTATGAGTAAGGATATTAGAGAAAAGGAGAAGTTCAAGGCAGAACGTAGATAAAGTTGTTCAGTGACTCAAAAAAATTAATTATGAAGGAAAATCTCAAAAGCTAAGTGTGCCTTAATGACAGTCACTACAGGGGCGAGTGACTTGAGGGCATTTATGTATCTAACTCCAAAGGGAAGGAAGCATAAGTGTCCCCTGAGAGGCAACCAGGGGCAAAATGTAACTGAGACCTGGCATTCATCCCCTGATATTAGTTAATACTGGAAAGGAACAGTTCTGAGAAGTGATTACAACGAATGCCAGAGCCCAAATATGTGCCAGATAAAGAATTCAGAAAGGAAAAAATGAATTATCATGAAACATATCTCTTAACATTTTTCTTCTTTTGGCCTTATACTGACCCCATGTGAACACTTAAGGAGAATAAAATGTACCCTCACAATGTCTGGAACTGATGCGTTGACTAGGCTCTCAGTTGACTTTTTCCCAACCAAGTGTTACTAAAGCAAGTCTTCTTCCCTTTTGCCTTTTCCCTCCCTTCCTTCTTTCCTCCACACTCCTCTTTCCCCTTTCCCTCCCCCACCTCTTTTGGCGGTACTGCAGGTTGAACCCGGGGCCCGAGTTGAATCCAGCCCATTTTTTAAAACTTTTTATTTTGGTCTCACTAAGTTGCCTAGGGTGGCCTCACACTTGCAGTCCTCCTGCTTCAACCTCACAGACAGCTGGGATCATGTACCATCAAATTGTTGAGATTAAAATATGACTTACCTGAAGTAACAGAATTTAAATCATCTGTTACAACTACTACAGTAGTTACATACTACAGCTTATGACTCTCAAACTCATGGGCCCCCAAAAAACCTTTGAGATTAGATATATGTGAGGTCTTCCCTCATCAAAGTTATCTGCATCTGGATCACAGCAATTTCAGGCAGATTTTAGTGTGAGAGAAAATAAGTAGAAAAATGCTTAAACTTTTAAAACCCACAACAAGCATCCGCAATGGCTAAAGTCAACACTCACTTGGCATAAGATGTTGACCAAAACACCTCTTCAGGATATTTCTAGGCTGACCGCCTGCCAGGCTGACTCAAGCCTTGGCATTGGAGAGGCAGACCTAGATGGCATTAAAGAGAACTCTTGAGACAGCCCGAATGTACCTGGAAAACAACTGAATGAAACGTCAATGCTCTTAAGCATTACTGTTCTGTGACTGCAAGTAAGTTTTCATTTTATAGTAATGGTTAATATTCCTGAGTTAGGAAGGCTTTTCTTAAGACAATACAGTATTACACTCAGTAACCTTCATGAGAGGAATGTTTTACGTATAACCTAAACATTTTAAATTTCTCCATAACCAAATATAAAGAGTTGTGGGGAGAGAAAAATGACAATATGCTAAAATAGAGTTTAAACCTATACAAAAGCTTACTATCTTAATATAAAAGTTTACTATTTTAATACACAGAAGCTCTTACAAATCAAAAAGAAAGGTTTATAATTTCTGGAGAAAGTAGACGTGATAGAGATTGAAAAACAGTTGTTCAACTAATAAAGCAATGCACAATGAAACAATGAAATGGTACACTTTTCTTCATACAAAAGTAGTACTCTGAACTGAGTAGGAGGTGAAGGAATGATGAACAGTTAGACGAGAGTCAAAATTTTAAACTGGAACACTGGGGCTGGGGATGTAGCTCAGCGGCACAACCTCCTGCCTGGCAAGCACAAGGTCCTGAGTTCGATCCCCGGTACCACTAAATAAATAAATAAATAAATAGGAACATTTCCAGAGGTGTAACTTGGCAAAATAAAAAAGAATTTTTAAATACTTTAAAAAATATTCTTAAAAGTATACTTTACCACAGCAATACCACTGCTGGGCATATATTTCAGTGAAATAATCACACAAGTTCTAGCATCAGTTTCAAAAACACTGGAAAGCCTTTGCCAATGTGTGCCAGACTCACCGTGTGAAGAAGAAATAAACTCATATTGCTTAAAACCACTGGGATTTGGGAGTTCTCGGTCTTACAACACAACAGACCCTGTCCTGGTAGACACATGAAAGGCACTGTGGCGATATGTCTAGGTTGTATATCCAAGACTGGCTTTGGTATACACATTTCTAACTTGACCTGGAGTGAAAGACTTCTCGCCAGAATGACTGCTCCAGCTTATACCATCTCTATTTTCCATCTTCATCAACATTCTGTGTTTTCCAGATTGTACTTTGTGTCAATCTAATGGGTATAGATGGATGTCTCAGTGTTTGTCCATTTATCTTTCCCTGCCAAAAGTTAATTTAAGACATCATGGTGCTCCCTAGTCTTTAAGGTTTTGTTGCCTATGAATTTCAGTTTTGTAACCTTTGTTCACTTTTCTGTCACAGCTGCTACACTTTTCTTATTGTTTTATAGGGTCTCCATTTGTTTTATAGATGAAAATCCCTTTTCAGATTTAGAAATGACAAATATGCTTCCTCTTTTGGCCAGTTGTCTACTTACTGCTTACTCTTTCCCAGATGACTTTAATTGAACAGAAATCCTAAATTCAGACACAGCCACATGTGTCATTTTTCTATTTAATTGCTTGTACTTCTGAAATTTTTTCTAAGAATTCTTTTCCTACTGCTGGGGTATAAAGATTCCTGTTTTTTTTTTTTTTAAGTGCTGTGAATTGAGCCCAGGGCCACATGCATGCAGGCAAGTGCTCTACCACAGATACATCCTCAGCCCCCAAAGATATTTTATATATCCTATTCTAAAAGCTGGAATGCTTTAAGGTAAAACTATTAAATGCTTAGAAACCCTGTTTTACTGAGAAGAAAATAAAGTTTCTGAGAGACATGTAAACTTCCCAATCATGCCAGGCATAGTGGCACATGCCTGTAACCCCAGCACTCGGGGGAGGCAGAGGCAGGAGGATCACCATGAGTTCAAGGCCAGACTGAGCTACACAGGGGGTCCAAGTTCAGCCTGAACTGCAGAGCAAGAGCCTGTCTCAAAAAACCAAAACCAACCAACCAAACAAACCAAAAAAAAAAAAAAAAAAATCCTTCCCAATCATGTAGGTAATAGGTGAAAACTTGAATTCCAGTTAGGTGGTCTGACTTCAGAATCCAGTCTCAGAGCCATCAGACTAAGTTCTCACCTGTTCCCTCCTGCTTTTCCCATCTGTCCCCCTCCCGATATCTCACAGGATGCAGTCCCTTCTGATCCCCGTGGTTTCTGTGTGTGACGTGCTCTGGTTAATCCATGTGCACTGCTAATGCTGTTTAGGTGAGGAAGGTGCTTGAGAATCTCTTCTTCCTCCCTTGTTGAGAGAATTTCCTCTCATTCTTCAGTGATGCCTACCTTTGATGATACCTCAATCTGCAGTACCAAAAGAAAAAAAAAAGGCTGTAAAATATTCTTTTGCTGTAACACCACAATTTGTCATGATGGGATTATTTTAAAGGATTTGATTAAAGATTAAATTTGAGTTATTAGGTTTCTCCTTACAGTATTTGATTCAAATAAAATCAAAGAAATCAGAATTTCCTAACGTTCCTCAAATTCACACACACACACACACACACACACCCTCATATTGTCACAGATGATGTGCAAGGTGAGGACTATGGATGCCTTCCAGGTCTTTTGCTTGAACATCTGAGAAAACCGTAGTAATTAGACCTCATTTAAGCACCTGTATGTGTTGCAGTAATGGTGAGCATTTATCCAGAGCTTACTGTGTACTAAGTCTGTGCTTTACATATATTATTATCTCATTATTCATCTCGACATCCCCATAGGGGGTAGGTAAAAAAATTATCTCTATTTTACAGGGAGGAAAGTAAGGCTCAGTGAGGTTCATTTTTCCGAGTTCCAGGGACTTGTATGAAAGTTGTGATAATAGAGCTTAAAGCAATCATTTTGGAGATTCCTCAGCAAACTAGGTCTAGAGGTCCCATTCAACCCAGCTATTTCCTTTCTGGGTATTTTCCCTGAAGATCTGAAAACATCATATCACAGCAATATATGTGCACCCATGTTCATAGCAGCGCAATTTGTAATTGCTAAATTGTGGAAGCAACACAAACGTCCATCCACTGAGGAATGGATAAAAAAATGGTGGTACTTTTATATAATGGAATATTACTCAGCTATAAAGAAAGATAAACTTGAGGCCTTTGCAGGTAAATGGTCACAGCTACAGACCATACTCATAAGTGAAATAAATCAGACCTGCATGTGCAAGCAACGTATTGTCTCACTAGTGTAAGAACCTGAAAGAGTGAATAAAAGTTCGGAGGTATGACAGACATTGTGAAATGGAAGAAAACTGCTCAAAAGTAAAGAGCAACTGTGATGAGGGAAAAGAGAAAAGAAAGAAGGGGAAATTATGTATGTATGTATATACAGGACAGCTAACATAGTTGTACTACTGACTTCTATTGCTTTACTGAAAGGAACAGTTAATGATTAGTTATTTGATCAATCTTGCATGTCTCTGTTTATTTTCCTGAGAAACCACTTTGAAGATATCAATACATAATACAACAACCATTGTTAATTGCCTACCATGTTGTCTGTAATTCATTATTGCTTGTATTGTTCTTATGCTATTTTGTAAATGGATGTTTGTTAGTATGTTTTCCTTCTTTTAGTTTTAAAATAAATTTTAAGAAAAAATAGCTAAAGCAACTACTGAAAACCCAGAGTCACCTTAGTGAGACAGCAAATAATACCATCTCAGGGATCTATCACTCCACATTTGAACTGCCAAGGATCTTATTCCTAGCTTCTCATTTGTCCTCAAGTTGAATCTGATGATCATTTCGCTGCTGTTAATCAATGGATTTCCAAAATGAGTGCTTTGGGTAGAGTTTCTTCCCTCTGCTAGTAGGCTTGGGAGAACACTGCTGACCTGAATCAGAACATGTTATAAATATGCTATCACTTCTACTTGATTAGATGGCTCTTCTGTTTCTTCAAACCTTCTTGGCTCATGACCCTCTTTTTTCCATAGTCACTCGGGAGAGCATCTGCCTCTAACTTCATTCTTACAACCTGGCAGGTCCTCAGACCCTTTCTACCCTTGTCCCCTCACAGAGTTCTGTGCTGCCTTTTTTGTGCACTGGGCTTCAGGAAGGCAGAAGTGGAAAGAGGGCACTGTAGCAGGGAGAAGAGCAGACTGGTGAGATGATGATGACGATGATGGTGATGATGACAACCATGATGTCAGCTAGCTGTAAGGGGAGGAAAGCCTAATCCAAAATGCTATTTAAAAGGACTTTTGCCTGTACTGATTGTGTAGGCACTGTAAGACAAATCAACATTTACACTCTGAACATTATTTATTTATTTAACTATTTCAGTTAAATAAACTTTTTATTAAACTTTTTCAGTTTGTGTCTTTTTGAGACACGGTCTCACTACACAGTTCAGGCTGGTCTTGAACTCACTTTGTAGCCCAGGCTGACCTCAGACTTGCAGTGAGCCTCCTGCCTTAGCCTTCGGTGTGCTGAGATTATACCCATGTGGCTAGGTTCTGAACACTGAACTGTTAAATTTTTGTAGAGAGTTCACTGTTCTGTGCTCAATTTAATGTCATGATACAGCATGCACAACATAAGAACAAGAATCCCTTTATCTCATCTAGAAGTTTCATCTCTTGCACAGAAAGAGAACAGGACATAGTTCAACCAGAGACTGTCCTGAAAAGTCCAGAAAAATCCATATAGGGATGCTTTGCTGGTGTGTTTATACGGCAAAGGGGGACAAATATCCTAACTGATTGCACACTGTTTAGGAGAACTCTAAACTAAATAGGTTAGTTTAGTGTCCAAAAGAAAGATGGAATAATTTTTACACTATGTCCACCCTCTCAGGAAATCAAAAGGCAGCAGGTACAAAGGGCAAGAATATAGGAGGAATTAAATTAAAACACTGGAGGGAGAGGAGCTGAAAGACATTGATCAATTAATTCTCCCATTTTTCCAATCAGAGAAAACTTTGGCATTCAGGGATGATGAAGCAATGCTGCTGACAGATACATCATGTTAGAATCATAACAATGTAATAAAAAAGCAGATAATTACAACATTATGAGAAGGCTTAAGAAGTACAGGAGGGGAATGCCACACAAGAACTAGTACTGCATTATCTGATTCATCCTCTTTAAGGATGAATATGTTCTATAATGATCAAAACTCCTAGAGAGGGGTGGAATAGGGAAAGGGAAATAAGTTAAAATCCAGCAGGTCAGTTACTCTTAGGAGAGAATTTTCAATTAACAAAAACAAAGAAACAACCTCTGAAGGGTCATTTCTGTTGTGACAAGATGATATTTATTGATAGGTTTTTCCAGCACAGAGAGAAGGAAAACAGAATAAAATGCCTTTATTGTGGGCACAGAGAAGACCACAGTAGGAAAAGAGGGAGGTGGAGCTTCTGAAGACCTGGCCTAGGGTCAAAGGTTAAATAGGTCCAGGCTGGAGGCAGGGTTTAGGGGGTGGACCACCTGATATGGCAGACCGGGATTGGGCAGAAGCATGGGAAAAGGAAACAGGATATTACAAAAAGGGAAGTAAGAAGTACTACTTTGCCTCAGAGGAAGAAGGGTGGGGCTTAGAACATGGCCTCTAGCAGCCAGTGCCATACTGGCTCAGTGCCGTAGCACATGACCTCCAGTGGGCAGTGCCATAGCAACTCAGCAGGAATTACAGTGAGGAGACAAAGCCATCACTTATGACATGGCTAGTTTTGAGATAAGAATAAATAAAGAGAGCTCTGAACTGCTCTGCACTCTAAAACATGCTAGATAGAGGCTGAAGAAGTTCACAGATGAAAGGAGAAGGAGGAAGATTACAGTGGAGGAAAAGTATCACAGTGAAAGAGTCCCAGAAGCACAAGTAGCTGAAGGACCTTATTAACAGGCACATGTAACAGTAATGTCACCTGTTGTGCTGCAGCTCATTATAAAGACTTACCAAATTCCACAGGGCATCGTGGCACACACCTGTAATCCCAGCACTTGAGAGGCTGAGGCAGCAGGATCACTGTGAGTGCAAGACCAGCCTGGGCTACAAAATGAGCTGAAAGCTAGCCTGAAATGCATAGCGAGACCCTGTCTCAAAAAGCAAAAAAAAAAATAAAAATAAAATAAAGACTTACCAAGTCAACAGGAAAAGTCCATCATACATAAATGCCCTGTTAATCCCTTGTTTGGATTATGTTCTGCAGAATTGAAAAGCAGGTTCTGATCTGTGTTAGGTCAACAAAACAAAGAGAAGGGAGTTGCCACTGAGGTCAGAAATAAATGAGATCAAAATTCAGCAAAACACAAAACCTACCACGATGTAACTGTAAGAAGTCCCAGAAACTCTTTAAATATGCAGAGGTGTAAGCTAGGTTTTCCACTCCAGTGAGACAGGTGTCAAGTTATGTAAACTCAGTGTTCAAAACAATAAAGGCTAGAAGAGTGAAACTTGCCCTCAAGTTATGTTACTTCCATTAAAAAATTGTTTAGAAAGAGATAGAGAAAAAATATTTAAATATTTTAAAAAATACTTAAAGAATAAAAATATTTAATAGATTTTTAATCTATTTCATGGTACTCAGAGTAGCGTAAAATGCAAATAAGATCAACTCTCAACAATAATTAAGAAAAAGTACGTGGTGGAAAATTATGTAGTCAATAAAATAATATTTACAAAGTACTTAAAATGATAAAAGATTCATTTAAGATGAAATAAAGAATACGCATCATATAGAAGAGTGAACTTCAGTATCACTTAAATTCATCCTTGGGATTGATATAGGGGAAAGAAACCCCAACCTGAACAATATCTGGGATGAGTGTGTTCTCTAAAATTGAAGAATGAATTTTAGGAACAACAGAGGTTAAGAGCAGAACATGTTTATTGAGGGCAAGAAAGCTCCTGTCTGAGAGAGGGACAGCAGGGGGGCCTGAGTGGGTTGCCCAGGGAACCCATCTTTTCCAAGGATTTTAATAGAGCGAAACCACGAGGTGAGGTGGACCCAAGGTGGGGGAAAAATGCGAACTCACAAGGTCGGCATGAGGTGGGACAAAACTATGGTCAGCCAATAAGAACTGCTCAGGTAAAATTGATTAAATTGGGATCAAATGGGGAAGTAAGTCACATAGCAAGTGGGCGTAAATACAGAACAGGGGCTTTTCCTCTAAGGGGTTGGGACAGTGACTCTTCAAGGTGATTGCTACCTATTTAGAATATCAATCCTGGATGTCCATCCCTAGGGAGGTATGTGGGTGTGTTTGTTTAATCTTTTGTTTTGAGGTCTGACCCACAGAAGCAAGTAGATCTCTATTTGCAATGTATCATGTCTTCCATATTGGCTCCTCCAAAGGCGTGGGCCTGTCTGACTGCCTATAATATTTCTATCTAACTTAGCTGCCTATAACAGGATTACTTTATTCTGTGAAATTTAGTAATTTTCCTCCACTGATTAAGAAATCAAAGAGGGAAATGCACATACAAAATATTTCCAAAGATACTAAAATATGCCATGGCCAATCTTGGTATGTAAAATTCATTAACATAATAATGGATACTTCCTTAAAAGGTTTTCTATCTAAGGCCAAAAGCCGGGATTCTTGCATAATGTTAGAAAACTAGAAACATCCCCATTAAAAGCAAGAACAGAGAAACAGCAAAAAATTCATAAATAACTTAGGTGTATGTTGATAGAAAACTGATTAAGCAAATGATAAAAAAAACCACATACAGCTATATCTACTGATAAGAGATTATCTCCATATTGTAAAGATAAAAATGAAAAGTTTAGACTATTCAAAACATTGTATATGGCATATTTCAATTTGTACAGAAAAGAGGAAGTTTGTATATATACAGACTGAGTCTAAAAAAGGAGATATGAAACAGATAATAAGAGGAAGAAAGACTGGGAAATTGGAGGTCTCAGACAGGAATGAAATTTTTTGTATAAACCCCTTTATATAGTTTTTAGTCATAATTTGGTATATTACTTTTACAAGAAAAGAAACTAAGTATTAAAAGAAAAAACCTTCACCAACCAAAAATAAATAGGATACTAAATGTTCAACAACAGAACACTGATTGAATAAATTATGTTAACTCTTCTATATAGGGTTTTACATAGCCATGAAAAGGTTGTGTATTTGAAGTAAAAATTAGAAGAAAAAATGTTTATATTGCTTAATGGACATTTGTTGAATGAATGAAATTAATGAATCCAAGTGGAGGTAGACATGTGATCCAAAATTGTGGATACCGAATGATCATAATTATACAGCACTACTTATGTTGTGTTTGTATACATGCTATAGAGGAGAGGGAGACAGAGAGAGACAGAAAGAAACAGGGAGAAAGACACACAGACAGAGAGAGAGAGAGAGAGAGAGAGAGAGAGAGAGAAAACAATGCCAAGAGGAAAGATGTAGTAGTAGTGCTGTTTGGTGATATTACAATGTTCAGTTAAAAAGAAAAAACTCAAATTTTTCTTATATTTTAGAATGAAAATAATCTTTATCTGCTTTTCTGAAGAACTATGGAAAAATAGCAAGTTAATTATTCCCCAAGGGTGCTTCTTGGAAACTGCAGGATAAGCACAGTTTCCTTCATCTTCACCCTAGACCCAACTGTTGATTTTAACTTGCAAGATAAACAACAAACCAAAAGCAAAACAATGATAAAATTGAGTTTGATCTGATTTATTCTAAAAGCAGACATTTGCCTAAGGCAAAATTCCTGAGGAAAGCATTCCGACAGCTTAAAGAAAGCTATGAGCTCGTACTTAAACCAGGTAAATTTTCATTCATAAAGTTCTTTCCTGCTCCTAGTACACAGATTTTGGTTTCTCTCTAATACATGTGTAGATGGTTTTAGAGAGTGGGCTACTGATATAGGAAAACAGAAACTCCCAACCTGAAAGGTATCTGGAACAAGTTCGTGTTCTCTAAAATCGAAGAATGAATTTTAGGAACAACGGAGGTTAAGAGTAGAATATATTGATTGAGGGAAAGAAAGTTTCTGTCCAAAAGAGGGACAGAAGGGGAGCCCGAGTGGGTTGCCCAAGACTCTGGCTTTTCTAGAGACTTTTATAGAAAATCACGAGGTGAGGCAGGTCCAAGGAAAGGGAAAAATGAGAAATCACAAGGTGGGCACGAGGTGGGATGAAAATATTGATACAGGAAAATAAAAACTCCCAACCTGAATGATATCTGGGAGGAGTTTCTGTTCTCCAAAATTGAAGAATGAATTTTAGGAACAGCGGAGGTTAAGGGCAGAATATATTTATTGAGGGAAAGAAAGCTTCTGTCCAAGAGAGGGGACAGAAGGGGGGCCCGGAGTGAGTTACCCTAGGACACTGTCTTTTCTAGGGCTTTTATAGAGCAAAACCACGAGGTGAGGCGGGTCCAAGGTAGGGGAAAACGGACAAGACTACGGTCGGCCCATAAGAATTGTTTAGGTAAAACTGATTAAATTGGGATCAAGTGGGGAAGCGAGTCACATAGCAAGTGGGCATGAATACAGAACAGAGGCTTTTCCTGTAGGGGTTTGGGTCAATGACTCTTCAAGGTGATCACTACCTATTTAGAGTATCAATCCCGGATGTCCATCCCTAGGGAGGTAGGTGGGTGCATTTGTTTAGTCCTTTGTCTTGAGGTCTGGCCCGCAGCAAATAGGTATCTTTCATGTTGGCTCCTTGGAGGGCCTGACCCTGTCTGACTGCCTATAGTATTTCTTTCTTTTTTTTTTTTTGGGGGGGGGGGTTCTTGGTTTTTCTCCGGTACCAGGAACCGAACTCACGACCTTGGGCTTGCCAGGCAAGCGCTTTTTGCCGCTGAGCTAAATCCCCAGCCCCTTGCCTACAGTATTTCTATCTAACTCAGCTGCCTATAACAATACGATCAGGCTATAAGAGTTGTTCAGGTAAAATTTATTAAATTGGGATCAAATGGGGAAAGAAGTCACAAAGCAAGCAAGCGTGAATACAGAACAGGGGCTTTTCCTATAAGGGGCTGTGTCAGCGACTCTTCAAGGTGATTGCTACCTACTTAAAGAGTATCAGTCCTGGATGTCCACCCCTAGGGAGGTATGTGCGTGCATTTGTTTAGTCTTTTGTCTTGAGGTCTGGCCCGCAGCAAGTACATCTCCATTTGCAAGGTATCTTGTCCTCAATACTGGCTCCTTCTCAGGCCTGGCCCTGTCTGACTGCCTACAATGTTTCTGTCTACCTCAGCTGCCCATAACACTATCATTGGTCTTTGGTATCAATTCTGTTGGTGTCAGTGTGCACAAGTGGCTGATAAATTTCGCCTCATAAACTCTTTCCAAGGAGTTGAGACAATTTAAACATATTTTTCTATTCTCTATTTGAATTATTGTTTTGAAAGAAACCAGTTTTTAAACTTTTAAAAGAATAAAATAAACGCCCAATAGTTCCTTAGTCTAACACTGTTTAGTACATTTTTAAGTATCCTCAATCTGTGTCATCTTCCTTACCCCACGCACTTCTTAGCCAACATAACAGTATTTCTAATCAGAATACTGCACTGTAGAGTTTGAGGCCCGCTTTGTGTCTTTACTCATTTTTCTCTTCCCAGTGCCTTGCCTACTACGGATTCTTGGCCTGAATTGTTCTGGCCGAGTCTCTCGTGAAGTGACAGGCAAGCTATGAGTTGACGCTACAGACCTCTCAAGTCCTGAATGGTGTTCAAGAATCCATTTACAAGCACCCTCCCATGGTTATTGGATACTGGCCAAAGCCTCCATTCCTCATCACAAGAGTTTCTGTACAAACTGCCTAAGTAGCTCCACAAGTGGCTCCCCCTAGAGTTATTAATGAGAGGGAGAGACGGCTAAGAGGGAGAGAGTAGCAATGAAAACCACAAGAATGTGAATGCCAAGCGGTGGGTTTACTGGGACTCATCTCAGAGGCTGGCTCCTACAGCTCCACACTTCGAAGCCCGGACTGAGTCTCAGCCCCACCCGGTTGCTTTATTCATTACTCCTTCACGGTTTCCTTCCGAACAATGCTAGAACAAATTCCTTACCACAGTTCTTAATTATGCCATTTTTAAAGTTTTAAAAATTTATTTCACTGTAAATAACCCTTCCCAGTGCAGTGAAAGCTGATTTAGTATAACATCTGACTCACTTTCATTATGAAATAAACATTTGTTATGCCTATCTGGTTTTAAATGATATTATGCTTAGTTTAAGAAGTATTTTCGACGAACATGCTTAAGAATAGCCTTGCGCAGTGATACTGTACACTGGATAGCCATTAAAATTATTTGGTAAGCTTTTAAAAAATACTGTTGCCCAGGTGAGGTTCTCCAGATGGACGCTGTATTCATTTAAATGATTCCCAGGTGATTCCAGTCCACAGTCACTGACTTGGAATATTTCCTGCCTCTATTTTAAGAGACCTATATTTTGAATTGTGGTTTTTGTTTACTATGCTTAAATACCACTAAATACAAGTTTGTATCTTTTGTATATTTCTCTTAATTGAAAGAATTGGGACATTGATTAAATATACACAAGCCCATTAGTGAATATAGTTTTATTCACATGTAGTTTTTCTGGTACCCTGTCAGAAATAGAAATATGCAATTTCCAAAATGTGCAATTATCATGTCATCTAGCAGAAAAATTAAATTACCGCATATAACTAATAAACAGTTGCCCAAAAGGCATAACAATCAACTGAAATGTCTATAATTGCAGTTCCTGATATTATTTCCAGTAGACAGAATTGAAATTAATAGCTTGAAGACTGCTTTCAATCCAGCCATTTAGGCTATGTCAGGAGAAGTGTCAAAATTTCACTTGAAGTTCTTAAATCTCTTCCTGTCTTTTACATTGGCCCTGAGGTTTAAAAATTCTCCACCAGGTCTGCTTCCAAAAGCTCCAGGTCCACCCTCCACCACCACAAGCCATAATACTGAAAAAGATAGAGTAAAAAGGGCCATTCTGATAGGAAAGACCTTTTCAAAGAGAGAGCTTCTGTGGTTTGAGACGTCATAAGCAGAAAAGATACTTTACTGCCTGGTTAGAAAAATCAGCTGTTTTGAATTGCTTATTTAATGGTGTTCGTTCTTTCACCACTCTTAATTCCCATCCCTTAATTTGAAGAAATAAGTCTTGAGCTCATTTACCTCTTTAGAATAAGATGTGTCTGGGGGTAGAAGAACCACTTGAAAACATTAACTCTTTCAAGGCAGAGGCTAAAGTTTAGGTTTCAAATGAGGAGCAAGTCCTTTGCAGTTTTTAAGTACCTACGCCAGACCTAATCAGTATTTGTGTGTGCATGCATGTGTGTGTGTGTGTGGTGCTGGGGATTGAATCCAGAGCCTTTGCACTGAATTACATGCCCAGGCTTTTGTTTTATTTTCTTTCATTTTTGATGTTGCCCCAGCTGTGCTAGAATTCACAATCCTCCTGCCTCAGCCTTCCAGAGTGCTGGGATTATTGCTCAAGCCTGGCCCCTAATCCACATTTTATAATATTTGCATTATAGGCACTAAAAGAAAGTAAGATAGAACTAAGGTTTACTCAGCATATTTGCACTGAAGCGTATTTCTGGAATCTTTCTCTATGTTCAGCATAATTAGATCAGGCTCACAAACAAAAAGTACTTGATTGTTAAAATGAACCAACAAAAGTAACATTAACACTCTAAAAGGCAAACTAGAAATTCTGTTTGTCACTGATGTTTCTGAGTAATAGATGAAATAATGCAAATTACAGAAAGATTATAATAGTGTTGAATAGTACAGTATACTGTTTCTGTGATTCAATCACCCTTCAAAAGTCCTGCCTATGAGTGCATGAGGCTTTGGGGGACACTGAGATACAAACTATAACATCTGCCTAATAAAACTCTTTATGCATTCACAGATGTGTCTTGTAAATTCTTTCTCTATGAAAGAACTCAACAAGCCTACAACCTGCAGCATGTGTGGAATAAATTTTGGTCCCCATCTCCTATCTGTGGGACCTCCCCAGACCCTGTTCATTGAGTAGGCCAAATACTTTCATCATAATGTTTAAAAACTTGCAATTACCACAAATCCAATTTTGCACATCTTCATTGGTTTTACTTGCAGTTTTCAAACTGGGCAGCGGTCTGGGATGAAAATGGTTCAGAATGCTTCATCCTACCACATGATCAAATTATATTTATTTACAGCCAAAAAAGAAAACTGAAGGAAGGTACAGAAACAGCTAGACTGGTTAGAGCTCTCTCCTGTTTCATTTGAATATGGCTTGAACAGTTCGTGGCTTGTGGTTGGCTGAGACTCAGCTATTTCAAGAGTAGGTTACAGTCTTTTTGCATTCAGGTTAGATTACGGTTCATTATGTATGGAGAAACTTTGGCCTAAAGTTAAAATGTGTACAGTCCCAGCTTTATGACAATATAATAATAACAAATACAAATAATTCATTCACTAAGAGATAGTGAAACCTATGTCTACAGTACAAAAAAGATACACTGGAAACAAAATGGTTCACAGGGGAAAACAGGTAGGGAAAAATTTGCAAGACAAATACAAATAAAGCTCACAATTTTAATATCCAGTAAGATTGGATCCAGGCTACAATGGAACATAGATAAAACAAAGAAGCTCCACTTAGGAAAACAACAGCTAAAATTCAAAATGAAAATACAGTAGTTATTTGTACACCAAGTAATATAGATTCCTATTAAAAAATCAGAAACTATTGAAAAAGGATGCTTTTTGTCTTTAGGATATAGAAAATCACAATGTTTCTCCTATCCTAAAAATGAAGTACAGGCTGGTCATATAAAAATAAATAACTATTTTTGAACCAATCAGAGATGAAGTCACAAGGTGACCCAGTGAACTTTTAGAAATCACAGCTTCCTGTAAGGACAGAAAGTACACAAACTGCTTCACCTTTGGCAGAGCATAAAAGAAATAAGGAGACTTCATAAAGCTAGGTAAGAAATAATTCTGCTAATCATACTTTATTTTTGTCATCAAATGTTTTTCTTTACCTGCCTTCATTTTGGACTAACTGAATACACTATTTTAATGATGTTAACCTATCTCCACTACCGGCTTCTTAGGTTTATCATTTTAAACTCCCCACCTAGGCCTTTCAAGAGATATCCTTAACAACTATTTAACCTAAATAGTTGTGTATTGCTTAGTACACTGTAATAAAATTAGAAAGTATATTTTCATTTCCTTCCTTTTATACTTTGTGGTATAATTCTCCATATTTTATAATCTCACAATACATTGTTAAGATTTTGCTCAAGATAATTATTTTTTCACGAATTTACCTAAAATTACTTGAGAGAGAAAATCTGAACACTGACTACGATAGGAAAAAAAAGTGTTAAATGGCTATTCATGCTGGGCGTGGTGGTGCATGCCTGTAATCACAGCTCTTGGAGGCTGAGATAGGAGGATGGAGGATTGTTGCGAGTTTGAGGCCAGCCTGGGCTACAAAGTGAGTTCAAGGCCAGCCTGAACTGCATAGTGAGACTGTCTCAGACAAAAATAAATAAATAAATAAATAAATAAATAGCTATTCATTAAAAATACCAGGCTCGAAGGGTTTCAGAATTAAAAGGAATAGCTTCATACTACTTAAACTATTCTAAAATATAGTAAAAGGAAGTCTTTTAAAAACTTTTTATAAGTGGATATGTCACTGATACTAATATGTAAAATAAATTTCACACACAAAAAAAGTGACCAATCTGACCGCCAAAAAAAATCACAAACAAAACACTAGCGAACAACCCATCAGCACATTACAAGAATAATACAAGAATATTAAAAGAAAATGATTGAGTAGGGTTGGAATGTTCTAGTATTACAAAGATGGTTTATTATTAGGAAAATTTAATAATGTAAAATTAAAAACAGAAAACAAGAGAGAAAGCTCACATGGTCATTATATTGATGAGGCAATAAGTTTACCTGCAGTGGCAGACTCCAAATAAAAATAACTTAAACAAAGCTGGGCGTGGAGGCGCATGCCTGTAATCCCAGCACTCAGGAGGCTGAGGCAGGAGGATTGTTGCGAGTTCGAGACCAGGCGGGCTACAAAGTGAGCTCAGGGCCAGCCTGAACTGCATAGCGAGACCCTGTCTCAAAAAGACAAAACAAAACAAAAAAAACCCCAAACAAACATACAAAAAAACCCAAAATACAGTGAAAGTTTATCTCTTCTGAAACAGACCGAGCATATGTACTTCCGTAATGACATGTGACACCCTAGTTTTGGTGGGTGCATGTGGACTCAAGTAAAATTAGGGAATTCTAGTAACAAATGAAAAAAAGGGAATATAGACATTAGAGACTATCAAGTAGAATCTACAATAGCCATCTCCATGATAATACAGCATGTCAAAAAGAAAAAAGCAATTCTTCAGTTTTTAATTAACAATATAATAAAAAACATTAGCATGACATCAGTGTAAAAACCTGAAATGCAGGTGTTTTTTAGAAAAAGTACTACATACATCACCATTAAAATCAGAAATAAGAGCACTCACAAGAACTACAACTACCCAATAATTTTCATGTAGGTATTACCTGATACAAAGTAAAACATGTAAATGAAATAAAATGTATAAAGGAGGAAAATAACTTATAAATTGTTTACTGATGAATAAAACACATACCTAAAAATATGCATGTAACATACCTCTCATGACCATGTGGATTAACCAGGCAGTTCTGCTTTGCTGTCTTAATTCAACATTTCTGTTCTCAATCACTTAATCATTTAGCAACTTTCATTTAAGGTTATTCACACTAGAAAATGTTTTAACAATTTGGAGAAGCATCTTCAATACAGGGTAAATTTATCTGTAGGCCTCTGGAGACTTATGCTTACATGTTCCCTCTCAGCTTTTCTTTTAAATAAATGATGGATATACTCCAAAACCAAGATTTTTATGGTTGTTTCGAAGCTGACTTTGTTGCTGTTTTTTTTTTTGTTTTTTTTTTTCAGGTTTTTTTCCAGTACTGGGAATCAAACTCACGACCTTGTACTTGCCAGGCGGGCACTGTGCCGATGAGCTAAATCCCTAGCCCCTAAACTGACTTTCTCAACTAGGCTCACAAGGCAGTACTGAGATTTACGCATTTATAGTTCCAGAAACTCAAACAGCAGGAGCTTGAGCAAGTGTCCCACACCACAGAAACTGAATAGCCAGCGCTGACATGACAACGTATCTGAGCCTGCATTGGGAAGTTCTGGTCATATTAAAATACTTTCTGTCTGCTGTATGACACCATTTGAATGGATTGTTATTTTAAGCTTAATTTCTTAATTTTAGAGGTTTGTTTTTTCAGACACAAAACTTCCTATATTTTATGGTATAAGTTGCTTAAAGTATTGGGTCCTTTTTAAAGTGGAATATCCAACTTGGAACCAAAAATGTGAGAGTTATGTGAGAGCTCAGTAATACTTTGCTAAAGTAATCTACTCTTTCATCAGCAATATCCTACCTTTCTTTACATTTCAAAATGAGACAAACTGAGCCGGGCATAGTGGCACATGCCTGTAATCCCAGCATTGGGGAGGCAGAGGCAGGATGATCGTTCTGAGTTCAAGACCAGCCTGGGCTACAAAGTGAGCTCAAGGCCAGCCTGAACTGCATAGAGACCCTGTCTCAAAAAGACAAAAAAAATTAAAAAAAATAAAATAAGATAAAAGTCAGGGACGAATTCAAGAAAGTAAGACTACTTTTTTGTGTATCCCATATTTCTTTCTCTTTGAAATTTTTTTTTTTTTTGTCTTTTTTGAGACAGGGTCTCGATACGCAGTTCAGGCTGGTCTTGAACTCACTTTGTAGCTCAGGCTGGCCTCGAACTCGAAACGACCCTCCTGCCTCAACCTCCCGAATGCTGGGATTACAGGCATGCGCCACCACGCCCAGCTTTTACTCTTAGAAATTGCCACCCTTGTGTGTCACCATTCTGGTAAGGTCATCAACTAAGGTCCATTTCTCTAACCCAGGAGATGAAAAGCAGAAAGTGACTGAGAAGGGAGCTGGCAGGTAAAGAGGTGGAGGAGGTCTGTGTCTTTGTGAGGGTTTGAGCCACGTACACCTGTGAATGCTAGGATCTGTCTTTCTCACTGTATGGACAGAGCTTGTTTGAAGATGAAGTTAGCAGAGACAATCACTGAAGTGAGAAATGGAGATACAGAGAAACACGTGGAAGGGCATCGTTTGAGCAGTTGGCGCAAGCTATACCTAAAGAATGGACTATAATAGAATAATTCAAATAAGAAGGTAGAACATTTTATTTAATCAATTATCAACTATGCTGAGAACAAACCTAACTTTAGGATATCACTTTAAACATTTTAAAGTGTAAGTACTACATAACAGCTCTGTACTTTAATTTTTGTCACACTTATTTAAGTTACATTTATGCATTTCACAAAAGTCTAGTTAGTTTCGTCAGCATTACCGTGGTGCTTGTGCCACTGTTTCAGTATTTTAATGTATTTGGCATATTTTACAAAATTCATTAGAAAAATGAATGATAAACATAATGAATATGCTATGTAAGTGGGTTTAGATAATCTGAAAGAAAGTTTGGAAACAATTCTTTTTAAGTTAACTTTAATTTTTAGGTCTTCAATTTTCAGACACATATCCTTATATATTTTTTGAGAAAAAATAAGAAAATAATAAATAATATTAAGACAATAAACGTAACTCAAATAAGATCTAATGTAATGAAACAATTAAAAAACATTTTTAACACACTTTCAACAGTTATCATATCCTGCTAGCTACATGGGTATTAAATGGACTTTTGGCTTACTCATTTTTTTTTAAAGAAAGTCAAATCTGGGGCTGGGGATTTAGCTCAGCGGCAAAGCGCCTGCCTGGCAAGCACAAGGGTATTGGTTCGGTTCCCGGTACCGGAGAAAAACCAAAAAAAAAAAAAAAAAAAAAAAAAAGAAAGCCAAATTTAATGAAATTTTATAGTTGCATGCTAGAAAAATAAAAAGTCTCCACCAGAAGATAAATCAAAACCTATATGTATAAGCAGACTGAATATGTATAAAAAGGCAATTACATTATACTGAAGTGTATCACTGACTTGTTTGCTCACATAAATGACTGTAATGAGCACAGAAAAGTGAAGGCCTGAACAAATATTAATAAAGAATGATACAAGATGGCATAATTGAACACAGAATGTATTTTAAATGATAGTGATGTTTGTATAATCTCTTTTTAGCTAGCTGAAATAAAAATGTTTGAACAAAGTTCTTTTTAAGTTTTTTCAAGTATTAATTAAATATTTTATTTAACAAAAATTATATACCAGTAAAAGCTAGGAATCTTATACAGCAAAGCTTACAGGCTATTGCTAGCTTGCATCATGTCAAAAATCTCATTTCTAGTATTTCGAACATAAAGTATATGTACTATCATTGGTGTTTTTGCAGGAATATAGGCATAAAAAAAGTCAAAATAGGAAATTATTATTACAAAGTTTGTTTTCAAAAGAATAATTCACAGAACTCCTATAGATGTCAATCATATTTATGTACTATAAATATTTAATATAAATTTACATGTAAAGCTTTCTGTTTTATCAAGTAGTGTAATAAAAGCCTCCTAGTTAAAATTTTGGTATTGAAGCATTATGATTCTTAAGATATATTAACAATAGTAGCACACAAATACAAAATCTATTGTTTTTGCATATGACTCAAAGTAGATATTGTACAAGAGACTCAACCAAATCTTTATTTAGAATCATAGAATTTGTTTAAATTGTTTTGTAATTTTCTGTCTTTTATGTATTTTTAACCTATTATTAGTTGCATGGATATTTGGGTTATGTCCTCTTGACTATTTATTTCATCATTGTATGATTTTCACCTTTCATAATTATCTTTGCTATAAAATTTCCTCTGTCTGATACTGACGACCAGCCAATAGTTTTTTTGCATGATAAATCTTTACCATCTTTAATTTAGCCCACTAGTGTTTTTGAACTTCAAGTGTCTTTTCGTAGGCATCACATATAGTCACGCCCCACATAATGGCTTTTTGGTCGATGAAGAACTGAATATATGATGGTGGCCCAATGAGATAGTATCATCTGGTGACATCACAGCCAATTAGTTTAAGTACACTCTGCAATATTTGCACAATGAGGTCACATAATGCAGTTCTCAGAACATATGACCATCACTGAGCCATGTGTGGATGCAATGTTTTTTAACCCAATCTAACCATCTCTGAATTTTACTTGGAGTCCTTAGACTACTTACATTCTACATGAGTACACATATGATTATGTTTAGGTCTTTATCACACTGCTATTGGTTTTCTGTGTTCCATTGGTCCCCCCTGTCCTGCCCCCATTTTCTACCTCTTCTAGGATTGTTTTTATTATCCCATCTTATTTTCTGGTTGGGTTATACTAGTTATAACTCTTTAGTAGCAGTTGCTTTAGGGTTTATAGTGTAAGTCTTCAATTTATCAATTTACCTACGGGTTATATGACACCACTTCATGCATAGTATACGTTACTGCAGTTGACATCTCGCACGGACTGCCGAACTGTAAAAATGACCATGCAAGCCAAAACCACAAAAGCCGTCTTTGAATCTATGGGGAATTTTACCAATGTTCTGTGACTTTAAAAAACTAAAAGACCTGAGTTAGTAGTGAATGTCTAGAAATCGTTTGTCTTTAAATGTATAAAGTATTAATTTTCTTTTTCTGCAAAGAATTAGTCATGCAGTTTTAACACTGCTTTTCTTCCTCATTTAAAATGCAGCACCTTTAGTCTTCTGTGGTGTTGTACTCTTATTCACGTTTTGGTCAACTTCCTACATTTTAAACTTTTAATGCCATCAAACTTTTTAGTGTCATTAAATAGCTGAGAGCTCCTCTCATGCAGTTTCTTGCCAGTCACATTCTCTAGGACATCTTTATTCTTTATTTTTTTGGTTTTTTGAGACAAGATCTTGCATCTTGCTATGTAGCTGCCTCAAACTCAATGGTGATCCTCCTGCCTCAGCCTGTGCCACCATGTCTGACCACCTTCATTCTTTTAATCACAGTCACTCCATTCATGCTGGTCAGTTTGCCAGCACTAAGTTCTTCTGAGTGCTTAGTCTTCTGAAAAAGTGCCAACACTCTCATCCACAGCTATTGCTTTTATAACTCCATTTATGTTGGTCTTTTCACTTCCAATGTTACACTTTTTGGTTTTTGATATTTTCATCTTTATTGGTTAATTCCAAGTTTACATTTTTTTAACATGTCAGATGAATTTATTGGAAGGAGAAAATAACAGCACACAACAAACTTTGCTTTCAGAGTACAAGCTGAATTATAAAAAGGCAATAACCAATCACAGACAGATTTTGAAAGGAGCAACGTGACTGATCACTCATGTATTTATGTAGTGACCAGTAGACTGAGCAAGCTGTACAATCAGTACATTATACAATTATTCAGTTAATATACTGTGATGGTCGATCTTGGACTGAGATGCCTAGAAAATAGTAAACACTGAGTGTGACTGTGAGACATTAGCATGTGGGTCAGCAACGAGGGGGAAGACTGACCTGGAATATGGGTGGCAGCAATTAACAGGCTGAGGCCTGGATAAAACAAAAAGCAGAAAGGCCAAGTAGGGCCACTCATGCAAGCTGGGTCCTTCATGAGTGTGCTTTCTCACTGCTGCCATTGCCCATTACATCAGACACCAGCTTCTTTATCCTCTGAATGTGAACTCACGCTGCTCTTCAGTGGGCTTCCAGGCATTCAGCCTTGGACTGGACCGTGCTGTTGGTCCCTCTGAAGCTTCCACCTTTTTAAAGCTAATTAGCTACAGGTTTACCTCGTTCTCCAGCTTGCACACAGCCACTGCGAGTTTAGCCAAGCTCCGAACATGCAAGCCAAGCCAGTAATACTGTGTACACAGCCTACTGGTTCTCCTTCTCTGGAGAATGCTAATGCACTGTGCGAACAGAAATGCTGAAGTGGAAGTGATGGTGTGTGCCTGTAATCCTAGCATTCTGGAGGCTAAGGTGAGAGGATCCCACACTGGAGCCTAGCCTTGGCAATTTAGCAAGACTATCTCAAAGAACAAAAAGGGCTGGGAACACACCTCAGGGTAAAGGTCCTGGGTTCAACCTCCAGTACCAAAAATCAGAACAAAAATCCCCCAGGAAGTGAAGTGTTGCTGGGGAATAATGACTCAAGCATGTCAAGAGTACAAAATAAGAAATAACCCTTTCTCTCCTCATCTTCATGCTATTGCCATGTATTTAAATATTATATGCTATGAACTCCACCAGACTCTTAGTATTTTTAACCAACTTTTTCTAAAGAGATTCCAATAACTTTTAAAAAATCTATTACAGTTACCTACATGTTCATCACTTCTGTTGCTCAGGATTCTTTTGTGTTGATCCACATTTCCACTTTCCTAATCTCTTGATATCCTGCCTTAAAGTCCAGTTTTTTTTTTTTTCTTTACTGGGTGGTTTCAATCAAAAGAGTACTATAACAGGCAGTCTTTGTTATTTCTTCTTGGAACTAACCTTTACAAAGCTACCACTTTGCAAGTTTTAGTGTACAATCAAAGAACACCTAAGGCTGACCCGAAAAGAATGTTGTATCTCTTCCTTTCCTACCTACAGTACCTATCTGTGTGAGACTGGACTTTCTTCATACATTTCAACTGTAACATCTTCTAACAAATTAAATGCAGAAACATTTAACGACAGCTATAGGATGCAGTCACACATCAAAGACTTAACAAAGACAGAAACAATGTATTTTTCTCAAGTTTCTTAGAAAATATTAAAGATGTGTGCTCACATGTGATAGTTCATTTAAAATATCAATAAATATAACTTCTAATATGTAAATATGAATAGGGAGAATGCACGTAACAGCAAGGTTTTTAGAGACTTCAACTCAGAGGAGTAGAAAAAGGCCTGTAAAATACTTGAACACCATCACTCTATTTTGTATAGCTAACCAGCAGCGTTAACTTATCTACTCACCTTGGAGTTTTACTAGCAGCTTGAGGTCTACCAGTGACGGAGAACCTCTTACAGCTTTCAGTGACAGTCTGCTGCAGCATATGTGTCACAGGCTCACCACCACTGACGTATATTATGTTTCGGAGTAGGAAATAAGTTTGTCCTCAATGGATCTAAAGCCACAACATCCAGAAGTTACTAAAATAATGAAGTAAAATGAAGACAATTAAAAATAACTGCATTTTACTCCCTATTCTTCTAACATTTGACTGAAAAAAGGCAACCTGTATGTACATGTACATTCATATAGTCAGCATTTACACATCCAAAGTGTAGCAGTCATTTGCAACATGAATTAGAAAAGGAAAAAAAGAAAGAATTTTCTTGAGCTAGAAAATTAAGAAATCTATAGACTACTCATGAAATTTCTGGTATAACTGACTGGAATGCTTTAATATTTTGCTGTACAGATAATTTCAGTAGATCACTGGTTATTACAATCAACATTTAAAGTCACAGCCTGGTATGGTGCACACAGTTGTAATCCCAAACCTCGGAGAGCAGGAGAATTCCAAGTTGGAGCCCAACCCAGGCAATATAAGTCCTATCTCAAACCAAAAAACAAGAGCTGGGGAACTTCTGCTCAGTGCAAAGGTCCTAGGTTCAATCCTCAGTACAGTCCTCCTGCCCATCACAGTTTTGGGGCTTTTCTCATACTTATATTGACCACAATGATAACTCCTGGCCTGGTGACTCTGAAGGCTCCCTTTGAACCAGTGCAGTCCCTGATCATTGAAAGCTTTAGCCTCACTGGCTACAGAAACAGTCTTCAAGAAAAAGCTCCTTTCTGGGACCTGTGAAAACCCAATGGTAGTGACAGGTTGCTTAGCACAAAGTTTACCCTCACCCACGGCCTGTTCTGCTCTCATCCAGGCCCCAGCTAGAACTCCCAGCTCCTGATGTGCATCAGGGCTGTGATGTCACAGCCATCTTTCTACTTGCAGCTGTGTCTACTATGAAGACTCAACAATAAACCTTTGGCCAGGCTTTGAAAACTATGCAGAGATCATTACAAAACCCAGCCAAGACTTACTTCCTCCTCTCTTCTGACAGGCCACTGTGCCGTTATGCCAGAAATTGGCCAAAGGTGGAATTAGCAGGTGATTTTCAGAAATCTTAGATTTAGTTCAGTTTGGGTGCTGCATGCTTCAATTTGTGCTGTACCTTCTCCAGTCCTGATTTAATAAACTCTCACCTGCACCTTAAAAAATCAGTTTTTGGTATTATACTACCTGAATTCAAACTTCAGTTCCAACTTGTTTCTAATTGTAATTTTGATAGTTACTATTTCCTTTCCTTATTTGCATGAAAATGTTACTTTGTACAGTCATTTTGAAAAGTGAGTTCAATACATAAAGTGCTTAAAACCATTTCTAGTAAATAAAACATTTACCAATGTTAGATTTACCAAATACGGTTTTCTTGTGGACTTTACAAGGGGGCACACCTGAACTCAGTTCCATATACCTCATTTGTGAGGTCTAAAAAGGCACAAAGGCAAGTCTGATATTTTGTGTTTGAATCCCACAAGTGATTACAATCACAATGGCAATAGTAATTGAAAACAGTCAGATTTTAAATAAATTATCATTCACATTACCCAAGTGTTAAACTAAATATAACTGTTGCTAGACACATTTTTCAATTCTTTTTTTTTTTAACGTTTTCCAATTCTAAACCTCAGGCAACCAGAGTCAAATAGATTCAAGAGGGGCAGGAAAGAATCTCTGCAACATGATTCTGTTCAAATTCACTCACAGATATTCAAGGCATAGTCAAAATACAGTGAAGTCACTTCATAAAAAAAGAGCTTTTCTTCATTTTCTCACATATCAACTTATCTGCATTATATATTTCTAGGCAATACAGGCTACTTAAAATCTATACAAAAATATTACAGTACTTATAAAGTGATACACAGCCAAAAAGCAACAGCTACCATGTCATTACAGCTCTAAAACAACCAAAAACCATCGGATGTATTTCGTATCTGTAACCTCTCTAAGGTCTCCTAAGGTCACTTAAGACAAATAAAGCATTCTTACTGCGTTATGTCCTCTAGTTAGATGGCTATTATTGGCACAACTAATTCCAAGAAGGCAAAAGGGGGAGGGGGCTGGTAAAGCTAATTAATTGGGAAGAAAATTGCAGGAAAACCAAAAGGAAAAAGCTCAGTCATATATCCTGGTAAGATTAATTCTTTAAAATAATGAACAATAAGCACTGCTATTAAATAGTCTTTGATGTGCTTTTAACTGTATTCTTTGTAGTGTAAAATAATTAATGTTCTTCCAAGTTATTTTACAGATTACTAGTTTGAAGCAAATGGTATTAACAGTTTAGATATTCAGAGATCACTGTAATACAAGCACAGCTTTAATTTGCCTATGATGTTGGAAGTAACAGCAGTAATTTTCCTCACCCATACAATAATGTACATCAGATGATATCTAAAGTTTCTGCTAGGTGTAAACATTAATGACACTAGATTACTTACTGAATACAGCTAATCCACTATTCTTTTTCTACACTTCCTAAACCAAGTGTTTTTACTAAAAATGGTAGTTTCCAAACTATATCACAGTTTAGAAATACCCAAAATCAAATCCACTTTGACTAAGAACTGAAAATAGAAATTTCGTTACAAACAGAATTGACATTCTTATTTCCTACTAAGCATGTTCCTGGGAAAATAGAAATATTAATTAAAATTTGGAAATGCATGAAAACCTTAAGTAACAGCTACTGAAATAAAACTGTAATAGTGTCTATTAACTTACGAAGTCAAAGCTCAGTATTAGCAAAAGACATAATAAAAAATTAGGTAATTATTTTTTGATCCTCTGCAAGAGGAAGACTTAAAAATACAACTATATTCCTCAGTATAATTTTATTACATAATTCCTAATGTTCCAGAATTTCTCTAACTTTTTAATTATTTTCATATATAGCCCCAAAGTTTCATTCATCATTGCAAACACTGGTTTATTAAATAATACAGAAGTCCATGCTTTAAAAGACAGCATTAAGTTTCTCACAGAGAAATTAAAAGAAAACCTTCCTATCACAGATAGTCAATAGTTTTTGTCTTGCAACCAATATTTCTTTAAAGAAATTGAATGGGAGCTGAGTTTACAGATGATGCCTTGGCTTTGGCCATTCTTCGAACCAATGCTTCTTGTCGTTTTCTCTGAATTTCTTCAGGGGAATACTTTCTATATTTTTCCTCTTCCTCTAAAAATTAAACAAAATATATGTTAATTTATAGCATATAGACTAAATAAGATTCCAAGTGTATACATATAAATACAATGCTCCTCCAGGTTAAAAGATAACTAAGCACTGACAGAGCCATCCCCATTTAATACATCCTTTTCAGTTAATTTCAATAAGCTCAAAAACTGTTCTTTTGACTGTCCACCAAACAATTCTTGTGGATAATGGTATCTAATATATATACCTGAAAAACAGAGATTTAAAATGTTATATAAACTCCAACAGAAAAGCAATAAAACTAAAATTAAATTGGGTAAGTTGGGTATCATGATGCCTGTAATTCCAGCACTCCAGAAGCTGAGGTAAGAGGTTCACTGCCAGTTCAAGGGCAGCCTGGGCTACCTAGTAAGCTCCTGACCACCCTAAAATACTGTACATAGCAAGACCTGGTCTCAAAAACTGGAAAACAAAGGGGTATTATAACCTCAACTAATGTGTTTTACGTAAGCTACATTAATATTTATAACTACTTTTTTTTCTACAGAGTTCTTATTTCAGGTATTGAGAAAAATATTTTGAGGTGACAATTAAATCTCTCACATCAAACTGGCAATCTGATCCACTGTTATGAGATTAATTTGGAGGATGCATTTGTAGAAATGTTAAAATAGTCTCTATTAAACTTAGTTAAAAGTTTATATTAGAAATACTTTCTCATTTAAATACTTTAAATTTAAGGTATTAACCCTAATATATACTTATTGGTTTTTTTTGTTTTTTTTTTTCCGGTACTGGGAATCGAACTCACGACCTTGTGCTTGCCAGGCAGGCGCTGTGCTGCTGAGCTAAATCCCCAGCCCCAACCCTAATATATATTTAAATGAACTTTTATTGGTAAAATTTTATGCTTTAAAAGATGCTCTTAAGAGAGTAAGAATCTGTATCATTGTCAGATGCAAAGTATTTACATACAGGCATTTACAAAAGAGAATTTGTAATAAGACCTCTCTTTTGTTAACTGAAGGAGGAATTTCTCAAAATATATATGTTGTCCCTTCCATATTAAATGGAAATGAGAGAGGACAGTCAGAGTTAAATACATATTTCAAATAAACTCCCCAGATAATTTTGATATGTTAATTCCTAAACTATTTTTCATTTTAGAAATATAGTAAAAGAACTTTATAACTCACCTAATTACCTATTTTAGTCTCAACGCTAAAAAAATAAAAACCTCAGAGTATATACACAGAGTTTACATTCAATTGATTATAAGACTGGAAGGAAAAACTGGTTAATAATGTACAATGGCAGAAAAGAATATAATTTCCTAAAATTGGTCTTGTAATTGGTTTATTATGAAAAATAATTTCCAAAGATATAAAATCATACTAGGAAAATCTGATTTAGGGACAGCGATCCACTTTGCCATTAGTCCTTCCCTTTAACTCAATCTGTAATAAAAATACCCTTGAAAAATCGAACTATTGCGAGACACTAAGCAAAAGTAGTCCTTCTTAATTTTAAAGCACAGAGGTTGCTATGGTTTATATCTGCATGTTCCCCCAAAGCCTCCTGTGCTTACAGGTGAGGCTTTTGAAAGGTGACTAGATTCTGGGGGCTAACAGCTGACTTGCTATTAGGAGGCAGGGTGTGGCTGGAAGAAGCAGGTCACTGTGGGAATGCCCTGGAAGGGTTTACCCCTCTCAGTTCCTCCCTTTTCTGTGCTTCTTGTCTGCCTCTCCTCTGCCACACCCCCTGCCTTGGAGCCAGGTGTCTATGGACTAAAACGTCTATAAACTATGAGCTAAAATAAAACTTTCCTCCTTAATTTATTGGTTTCAGATACCAAGACAGGGATATGGAAATTTTGTTTCTCTAAAGGAACAGAAAACCATATGCTCTTTGATTATAACTGTTCAACTACACACACCACTGTAGCATAAAAAGTCATCAACAATATATAAATCAATAGTATGGTGTATTCAAATAAAACCTTGTTTACGGACAATAAAATCTGATTTGATACAATTTCTGAATGTCATGAAATTTTTTTTTGATTTTTTTCAACTACTTAAAATGTAGAAACTACTTTTAGTGTAGTGTCTTTGTACAGAAACAAGTTATTGACTGAATTTGGACAGGCCATAACATGCCCTGAATTAAATCAATAAAAGTTAAGTGGGTTTTGCTCCAAAGGTATTCTCCGGAGAACAGCTTGCTACACACCAAAGTTTGGAGGTAGAAACATACAAAATATTGACAAGGTTAATATTAATTAAGAACCACTCTCAATAAGCTTATAGAAAAATTGGTAAGATAAGCTTAAAAGCAGGTTATTCATCTATAAAAAATGCAGATAAAATGACAGGAGTTTTGGGAAAGCTGAAATACTCCAGAGAGATTAGTTTGTAATGGTATTTTAACTATGTGTAAATAAATTCATGTTAGAAACATGACTGAATTAGTTACAATATGTTCACTTCAATGTAAATTTAGATATGTCAAATTATAGACTAGTAATTTTGAAAGCTTCAAAGCATCTAGTTTGAGCTATGATATGAAGAAATATTCTTTGGCAGTGTTTTTAAGTACATAAATTTGTTTTGTTTTGCTTTGTTTTTAAGACAAGGTCTTGCCATGTAGTTCAGGCTGGCCATGAATTCTGGGCAATTCTCCTGCCTCTGCCTCCCAAGTGCTAGAATTACAGGAATGAACCCCTATGCTGGGTTTAAATATATAAGCTGGTGTAACATTCTGTAGGAGAATCTAGCAATATCCATTAAAAATGAAAATATTCTTTATGCCAGTTTTCTAGGAATGAATAAAACACAGAAACATGCAAAAGTTTATGTAAAAGGATATTCATTATAGTTTGTAATTACAAAATAAGTAAGTCCTGCAACCAACCTAAACTTCCCCCAACAGGAAAAAAAGATATTATGGTACAACCATATAACATAATATTGCTACATTGCCACCTATTCATTAAAAGAAATAAATCTATATGTATTAACTGGAAAAAATAGTAATACTGAATAAAGACAAAAGCAGGGTGCTAAATAATGGGCATATAGTATATTAGTCCTGTATTACACACAGATTTATGCAGATATACACTATGTGTGTAACCATAGAAAATGCTCCATGATGTATATAACAAACGAGTGGTTTGTTCTAATAAAATGGTAGAAGGAAATGGGAAACTGAAGATTTAATTAATTTGTTACAGCAATTATTCTATATGGTCTTATTTTTCTCTTTAAACAAGCAGCCTACTACCGTTGTCAAGTTAATAAAAAGGGGGGGAGTCATTTAAATAGGCAAGCTGTAGCAGAAACGACCAAAAAAAGTATTACTCAGAAGCTAATGACAGAAAATTACTTAATGTTAAAAGAAACCATAGCCGGGCGTGGTGGCGCATGCCTATAATCCTCGCACTCTCCCGAGTGCTGAGGCAGGAGGCAGGAGGCTGAGGCAGGAGGATCCTTGCAAATTCGAGATCAGCCTAGGATACAAAGAGACCTCAAGGCCAGCCTGAACTGCACAGCGAGACCCTGTCTCAAAAAAGCCAAAAAAAAAAAGAAACCATGTGGGAACGGTGTTACACATCTTTTACCCCAGTATTATGGGAGGTTGAGATAGGAAGACTGTAAATTCAAGCCCATCCAGGGCAAATTTTGTGACTTAGCAAGATTCTGTCTCAAAAAGATTTAAAAAAGGGTAGGCATGGCATTCAATGATAAGGCCATGAGTTCAATCGCCAGGACCACAAAATACTTATATACATAAGCTAAAAATTCACCACATTAGCACTAATCTATGTAACTGATATATTCAAAGTTATCTTCAAGTGAGAGAGACTAAGAAAAATCTCTAATTATAAGCCAGCATACTAAATGCTGTAGCACAAGTCAGCACCTCAGTGAAAGTAAATCATTGTAAGTAGGTTGACACACACTGCGTTTTAAAGGACAAATGGAAATTGGCCTTGTGTGTACCCTGAGGGCTTTAATGTTTTTGGTAAAGAAATCAACATTTCCAAAGACCTGAGACTATAAGAGGTCTGATCCACTTTTTTTTTTTTTGTACCAGGAATCGAACTCAGGCCCTTGTGTTTGCCAGACAGGCACTTGCGCTGCTGAGCTATATCCCTGGCCTCAAGGTCTCTGATCATTAAGGACCAAATTTATGCCCAACATATTCCCTTATAAAAAAATACACTATCAGTGAATTACAAGATTTTCATACAATAATGCATAATATCTAACTCAAAGGTTGTGGCAGGAAGGTATTCACTGGTAAGACAGAAATATACACTAATATTTAATTACAACTTGTGATAAAAGGGATTAAAGAATTTAGAAATGGTAGAAAATAAAGAAAAGATCTACTCATAGACTCCCAAGGAGAAACCTGTGAGAAATTATTACTTATAATGAGACATAAGGATAAGAAGCACCAATGAAATAGAATAGGGGGACAATGTTGGGAAGCAGTTTTAGGCAAAGCCACAGCCATCTCATTCTTGAACAAGGAAAGAATATATCCTGTTTGAGAAACATAACTGAGATAGCAAAGCATTAGTATGATAGGCAACTGAAGGAAAGAGAATTCAGAGCTTTGTAGATCACAGTGTATAATTTGGATTTCATTTGAATTATATGGATACTTACTGAAGGCTGTTTCACACACAGGAATGTCATATTTGCTGATCTGATTTTTTAAAAAGTATTTTACTATTTGTCGACTGGAACTGAAATGGACTATAAAAGACTTACAATAATCTAGTGAAGGAATGTATATTTGGAAAGGGTGGTTGTGATCAAGAACAAGAAAGATGGACGATCTCGAGATATAAATTCTGAGGTACAATCAATGGAATTTATTGACAGAATGGAGAATTGGGGAAAATGGAAATTGGAAGAATCAAAAATGACAGGTTCTATGAAATAAGTAAATCACAATTCTAACTGTCACAACCAGCACCGAGTTTTATAACAGGGTATCATGCTAGCAAATATATTTAATTAGAAAACTTCAAAATTTCAATTATTATTCACCTCACTATTCTGCTAAAAGTAGGAGACACTCTAAAGTTTTAAACCATGAGATACTCAGCAAATATACATATTAAACCTAACACTTTATTTAGAAGCATGAATTTCTAGAAAATAAATTGAACAAATATTTAGACTACCTACTATATGCCAGTCACTGCCAGTGCTAAGAAAGAATCCAATGTAATCTTTTGAAATACAAACCACGTAGCCTTTGGGTACGGTAATTATCTATATCTATAGAAGTATCAAAGAAAACTACTTCCATACATACCTTTTGAAGACTCTTTCAAAGATTCACAAAGCTTCATCAAAGACTGCTGTCGGTCAGACTCCCATGAGTTGACAGTTTTCTTTTTCTCTAAACTCCGTGTAATTTTGGTAGCAGTCATATGTTCTGCTATACAATTCTGATTGAGCTGAGAAAGAATCTGAGAATTTTTCAGCTTTGTAAATGTATACTTTGAAGATCTACCTGTTTTGTTAAGGTCACTCTGAGTTTCATCTGTCATGGCTATATGGGATAGTTGCTGAGTAGTTGGTTTCTTACTAGTAACAATTTCTGTGTTAGTGTGATCTGAGCTCACATTCAAATCTGAACTTCTTGAAAGGACTGATTTGGAACTAGTCACATGTACTGGAACATCAGAATGACTCCAAGACACATGCACATTATTCATCTCACAATTTGAGTTCTTAGAGTACATGGTCAAATTTGTTGTTCCCAAAATATGTGGAGAATTTCCACACGTTTCCCTTTTCTCCATCATCATTGGTTTACCAATTTGTGAGTTATCTGTCAAGAAAGATGTCTGTACTGAAATGCTGCCCAGATTTAAATGCTGTGGTTGCTCCAAGTGACTTCCTCCTTTAGACACAGTAGACATACTTTTGGCTCCAAGTTTGGAATTACTGATCTCAAGACTACTCTTGCTGTCCTTTATGTCTTGTTGCTGGGTCAGTCTTTCAATATCATCACATGCTTGATATAACAAATCATCATCTACATCACTTGTTTCCCAAGTAGTCTCTAACTTATGACACGCTTTAATAATTTCATTAGCAAATAATGGATCATTCCAATCATCAAAGAAAGAGTCTAACTTTGATGCATTAGTCTGACTTGAGTTACTAACACTGGTTTCACTGACTAACGTTGCAGAACCAAAAGGGTCAATACTAACAGGTGCTTTGAAAAAATGCTTAAAAATGGGCTTATTTCTTTGTTCACTAGAGGATTGTGCATTCAAAGACTTTTTTTCAGAAGCATGTATATTGGAAGTAAAGTTCGCGTGAATATTTTCTTTTACTTTTTTCAGTTTAGATGCAACTGCACAATCCTGAGTTTTGTCTTGAATAACAATTTCATTGAAAGACTTTGCAAATTTCATTCTGTTTCCAGTGAGTGGTAATTTGCTTGTTTTACTGTTTGGATTTGGTGAAAATCTGTATTCTTTAGCATCTATTAGGTCTTGGTTATGTGTGTTTGAAGGAAGATCTTGTAGTATTTTTGAATTTCTTAACCTGGTATCTAGACTTATATTCATTCTTGATCCACCGTTAACCTGAAAAGTTTTGGAAGGCAGAAGTTCAAGCATTTCAGTATTTTGCATAGCAAAAGGCTCATTTCTTAGTAAGCTTTCCCAATCTTCCTCAAAATCACTGGCAGTAAATGCAACCATGTGCTTATCAGACCCTTCCTCCTCCTCAGTTTTGGGAGTCACGCAGGATTTTGTCATTGTGGGAATATCCACTTGAGGAAAAAGTGGTACTGTGGTTTTACTTGGCAGTGTTTCAGTGACTAGACTTTCATTAGTAATGATACTCTGCTTTGTCAAAGCACTTTTTTCCCCCAAAGTAGTATCAATGTTGTACAAAAAAGCTTGTGACAGATCTTGGCTTAGCTGTCCACTACATTTCTGAGTAGAACCATCAAAAATTGCATTAAAGGCTGCTTCAACACTTTGATCAAATGGCTTCTGACTGTTGGTTTGATCATTTGCCCCAGACAGCGAGGTGTTTCCTTCCATTGGCTTCTTTAATGTAGCATTATCCATTTCAGGAACTGTATCACATGATGAATGCATCTGTACACAATCTTTACAATTAGGCGAAGTCTCTGTGTCTGAAATTATCTGGATAAAATCAAGACCCTTCTTGGTTTGTTCTTGAATCACATCTAGTTCTTCCATATTTTTATCAAATTGTTCAGCCAGTTTCATAAGTTCTTTTTCTCGATTTTGTGTTTTTAACCTATTAAGCAAAATTTTAATAATTATAACTAAGAAATCATTTGACTGTATTATATTCAGTTATTTAATATGATTCAATATGTTCAAACTTCAAAATTTTAACTTACAAAACAATTTAACTCCAAAATTTTTCAACTCAAAACTGAGAAAATTTTATTTTAATATATTTATAAAAACATTAGAAGCTGGGTGTCGTGGCGTACACCTGTAATTCCAGCACTTGGGAGGCTGAGGCAAGAGAATCATTGTGAGTTTGAGGCCAGCCTGGGCTACAAAGTGAGCTCAAGCCCAGCCTGAACTGCATAGCAAGATCTTGTCTCAGAAACACAAAAAACAACCCCCCACAACCCATTATTATTAAAATGTAAAATATTCACTGAATCTCAAAAAAGCTCAAAGTTTGAACTCACTTTGTGCAGCTCATTTTTACTCTTGATTTTTCCTTTGCTACAGTGGGAGTACAGGGAATAGCAGTTTCACCAATCCAGATGCCCAGCATAGAATTAGTTGTTGGTTTGTCAACCTTTGGAAAAGGGAGGGGGAAAAAAGAAGAACTGAAAATAATGGAATATACACAGGGTTATCCTTCTGTACCACCTGACTGAATTCTTCTTATCCCTGATGAAATATAATCTATTGTTGGACAATCCATGTGATGTAAGCTGAGAACAATTAGGTACAATTAATGTCAGGACTGAGTTAAAGATACGTCATGAGTGGTGCTAAGAATGAGGTAGGGATAATAAGAAAATATAAGTAGAGAGAATTAAAGAATATTAATCAAGATAAAATTTAGGAAAAGGTCATTGTAGACTCTGTATTGGTTATTTCTTTGATTGTTGAAGCAAAATACCTGACACCCAAACTAAAAAAGGAAAGGTTTATTTTGCTCACAGTTTGTGGAGGTTTTAGTCTATACTCAGCTGGCTCCAAGGCACAGTGGCACATGGCAGCAGTTCATGATAGTGGAAAACAACAAAAGCAGCAAGAGCATAAAGGGAGGAGCAGCAGAGAGTAAGCATCTTTCCCTGCCTTATATTTTGTGCAGGCTACCCACCCTAGTACACACCCATAATCCCAGCATTGGACCATGAATCAATCATAAACTCTAGAAGCCTGCCTCATGATTGCATGAGGCTTTGAGGGGACATCTAGACACAAGCCATAACAGACATGGAAGTTTTTACTATGCTTTTCAGTTACTTGATTTCCCCTCAAATCCTAGAGGATGAGGTTTATGGATTAACTGTAAACCAAATCAAATTGATTAACTAGTTTTTACTCGATTTTTATAGTAACTAGAATGTATGTAAATAACCGTCATATGAAGTAAAAAAAAATAATCTTATGGGGCCAAGGATATAGCTCTGTGGTAGTGTTTGCTCAGCATGTGCAAAGCCCTAGGTTTGATCCTAGCATAGCCAAAAAATCCCCACTAAAACCAAAGACAAAACGAATCATATTACTAGATTACATGGGACAGGAAGGAAAAGACTCTTTCTATGATGGCTTGGTTTCAAACACAATGACCAACACAAAGACAATGCCATTTTACACTTATATGCAAGTAAATTTAAAGCACTCCTATAATTTGGTGCTTTAAAATCCTCAGTAAAAAAAGCAGTTTTCTTTTCTTTTTTTTTTTTTTTGGGTTTTTCTCCGGTACCAGGAACCGAACTCACTACCTTGCGCTTGCCAGGCAGGCGCTTTGCCGCTGAGCTAAATCCCCAGCCCAAAGCAGTTTTCTTAATATCCACTTAAACTTAGTTGACTTGAGCTTTTCAAAATATTCAAGAAAATCATTTTAACTTTTGGATTCAGTATTTTCTTTGTTTCAACAACAATCTTTAAGGAATTTAAGAAATATTCTTAATGATTTAACTGTAGACTCTGACCACTTACGTAGTGATTTTCAATTTATAGAATTTTTAAACATTTAATATAACAGGAATCCAATATTTGTATTTCATTAATAATTACATAACTTATTGACTCTTAATTTTAATCCAGATGTTGTAAAAGGTACCTAAACGAATTTACTTCAGCTCATTCTAGAGCATAGTGTAAAGTTTCAATAAATGAGGGAAAGTTATCTACCATCTTCAGACAAACACTAAACACTGCAGAAAGTGAAATGACTGTTCAATTAAAATGGGAGTACATGTTTAAAAAATGCCATCTCTGAGAACTTTACAAAGAAATTAAGTAATGATTTGAGGATAACTCACCTGAAAATAAGTAACATAAATATTTTCATTCTGAGAACATGACAAGCTTCTAAAGAGACCTTGAGACTATGAAAAGATTTATATGCTTTAAAAGCGCTCAGCTGAAGAGGGTAATATTCACAAGTACCTAATTTCACTGTATTTGTTCTCTCACACAAGTTACCACTTGCATTTCTTTATATGAGCTATTACTTCCATCCCATTTAGGTAAAGGATCCAATAATTTACTCAACTATCTTTTTATCACTATTTAGGCTGGCCAGCCCAAACACATTTTATTATGCTTCTTTCATGTGAAACTCACAATTAATGAAGACTTATTGTTAACTTACAGAGTAAGTAAAACTGCAGCACAAACGCTATTTACCTAATGAACCATACATACATAAATGAGTTTCTATGACAGGCCAAACATGGAATGTCAAACTAGTAGCAACAGAGTTGTTTTGATTGTGCTACTTGTAATTTTGGACATTTTACAGCTAAGAGAAATTTTATATCCTGTCTCCTCTATATGGATGATGGTGAGTCCTCATAACCACATACTGGGCAAATGCCATCTATTGTTTATGGCCAACTTATAGTAACTATCCAAGGAAAATGTTAAGGAAAAATACCATCATTCCTTCAGAGAAAATGCTAAGCAAACACTGCATGTTCTCTAGATTTAAATGTTAAATAGGGAAAAAAGAGCAAAGCAGCTCAGGGTACTCTCAAGTATTGGCTTTATGTTAGGAATAGTGACAGGGTTAATACAATAAATGCTACTGTGTTATTGGATTTCTTTGTGTCAAATGATTGACTTAAACTCGTATTTCTATTTTAGGCTGGCAGAACAGTAACTGACAGCAAGAAAAACTTTTGAAGATGATTCTATTACAACAAATAATCAAAACTATTATAATTAACCTTAAATTTATAGTGTCCTACTTTATAATTTTTATCTAATTTAATTGTTATGAGACAAATAATAATTCTAGCTTGTGGCTGAATGAACTAAGGTTGTAAGAGTTTACAGGACTTGCCTGAGGTCACACAGCAATAACAGGCTGAATGAAGACTAAATTTAAATCCAGTTTTAAAGTGATAAGAAGACGCTAAGGCAATGAATACAAAGAGCAGTTTCAATGGGGAGAAACTACACGATAGACAGTACACAAATACTAATAACAAACGCATTACAAAAATTTAAATTTGTACTGACTTACTCTATTATTTTAGTAACTTGAAAAATGAGGCCACGTTGTTACATTAAAATCAAACTATATACCAAGTTCTTGACAAAAATCACAACTCTAAAATAACAAAGAAATTGTATCCTTAGGAAAATATAAACAGATGGCCCTCTGTGCCTGCAGGTTCCGCATTCAAGGATTCAACCAACTGGAGACTGAAAATACTCAGAAAACACTTGGGTCTATACAAAACACATACAGACTTTTTTCCCCAAATAACACAGTATAACGACTACAAACTTTGTAGACATAGGAGTAATCTAGGTAAGACTTAAAGCACATTTGAGGTGCTCAGAGTGCGGCTCAATGGAAAAGCACTTGCCGAATGTGTGAGAACCTGAGACTAATTTCCAGCAATGCAAAAAAAAAAAAAAAAAGGAAAGAAAGTATATGGGAGGACAAGGATCAACTACTTGCTAACATTACACCCTTTTACATAAAGGAATTGAATCCTGCAGATTTTGCTATCTGTGGGAGTCAGAGAACCAATCCTCTAGGGATCCCAAAGGACCACTGAATATATTACCAATCTCATTTACGTTTCTTTAACCAAAACATGCATTTCAAAAACAGTAAAGGTAAAAGTGATCTTTACTGCCTTATTTTTGTAAAAGAGAATTATAAAAGAATATTACTTTTATAAATGAACTGTACAAAGACTTAGTGCCCATTTTTCATTGCTTTAAAATAAACTATAAAACGAGATATTTACCTGAGGAGCAATACGATTAACAATATGTGAAATCACATCACTATCTGTGGTGTAAATCTGCTTTTTTCTTCCTTTACCTAAAGAAACAAAGACATTTCTATAAATTTTAAACAGAAAACAAATAATTGCTGGCATTTTTTGAAAATTATTAGCGCTGCTTAGATGACTGCACTCTGACATTACATGGAAATAACACAGATAAATTCACAAAAGATTCTCAACAGCATTCATATCGTACACAAGTTCTTGGTGTTACCTGAAATTTTATTTAAAGCTTAGCTACTTATCAGATATTCATATAAAAATGTTAATAAATTACCTAACTGTTTTGTCATTGGAGAATTCTGGTCCCAAAAGATATCATTCTGTCCATCTGGATCATTTGGAGAATTGAAGGTACATGATAATAAATCCATTTTCAGCATTCTCGTTGGCGTTTCACACTTTTCTATATGAAATGCAATTAAAATAACATTCTATTTTAAAGCATTACTTGACTTCACAGCACTCCAAAATCACATAGCTTAGACTAGATTACAATATAAAACTTTCTTGTAAAGACAATTACATGAAACATAACTGAAAATTGTTTTACACGAAAATCTAACGTTAACACTTCATACATTTAACACTGTAAAGAGCAAGTATTGTCAGAAAACTTGGTAGCTCCACAAGTGTATAATACTGTATAAGCTCAGGCGGTCCATGTATTACCACTGACAGAGTTGGGGGAACCACCTGTAACTTACAGGCGCATTTCAAAAAAATCAAATGCATCCTAACAGAAAGTCCTGTAAAAGCCTTTATTTCCTCGTTGTTATTTTCATCTAATCTACATTAATTAGCATATGCGATCTATCTCCTAGGAAGTTTTATCTAAAATAGCTTAAAAACGTTTAGTTTGTGCTTTTCCTAGCCGAGTTTTAACAACATATCCCAGTAAAGCTTCTCTGAGTTTTGTTCTTATTATGCCATATTTATTAAATCTTTTTCAAGAGAACACCAACAACTCATTCTACTCTTGGGATGTCACGCGCAGCAACTTCCGGTTTCTTTAGCAGGCCATCACTACGGGCTTGGAGGGAGACCAGCAGGAGCTTTTCGTGCGCCCCGTTCCCTAAAGCACACTAGGGCAAGAAAGTTTAAGGAGAACGGTTCTGCTGAGCACAAGCCGAGGGCCTCCTCGCTGCCGACCGGGGCAACACGGAATGCAGGTCCCAGCGCACACAGGTAACACGGTAGCTCCGAGCCGCGGGGCAGGGTTCTTTACGGACTCGCGAAGGGCGCGGCCCAGAGAGGCGCGGCGGGGGATCCCCACCCCCACCCCACACTTCAGCTAACGCCTGGAATGCAGGCTGCAGCGCCGAAGCCAGGGAAAGCTCGCTGTCCGCGTCTCACCCTTGGGGTGACTTTTACTGCACGAGGCGGCGGCGGGAGACCCCTCTCCACGCCCGCGGGGCTCCCAGCGGCGGGCCGACCTCAGCCGCCGCCTCCCCGGCTCGACCCTCCAGCTGCATTCCTCAGCCGCTGCCGTTTTGCGCGGCGTGCTCTTCGGGCTGGGGGTGCCCCCGTATTTTCTCCTCCGACTCATTCCTAGGAGCCCCCCTCCGCCGGCGGCTTCACATTTTGCAACGAGAAGGAAGCAACAACTTTACAAATCGGACTCCGCGCCAACGGCCGCTGCCATTTTGGCTGCTGGCGCGCGCGCAAGAGGCTGCCACTGATTGGCTGCGTCTGGACGAGGGGGCGGAGCTGACAGGTTGCCGACAGTGTGCGCGTGCGCGGCCTGGACCTCTGCGCTCAGTGGAGGGTGTCTTAGCCTCAGACTATTGAATGGAGGTCAAGACCGAGTAGTTTAGAGTGTGAGGTTACAGTGTTGATAGGAGATTGAATCCACTAGCTACTCTTTATTAAATTTACAATCAAAAGTACACATTGCTCAAATTCAGACTATTGTGGGTTTTAGCAAAAGGAACTAGTAGGTACGGATGAGGAGGAATCCTAAATTTTCATAGGTGATCTGTGCATAGAGAAGTACAAAAAAGTAGGAAAATTATCAAATTTAAATAAATTATTTAAATTAAGTAAAGTAGGACATAACGGAGCTGCTGGATACAAAGTCAACACTGAAAGCTCAATTGTATTTTATTAGTAACAAAAACTGAAGTTTTCTGGTCAGGCGTGGTGGTGCATGCCTGTAATCCCAGCACTCCTGAGGCTGAGGAATTAGGAACGCTGCAAGTTCAAGGTCAGCTGGGCTTCATAGTGAATTTAAAGACAGCCTGAATACTTAGGGAGACGTTACCTCAAAACAAAACAAACAACAGAAAATCCCCCGAAGCTTTCAAGATACATGACATAGTAACATGAGATAATAAAAAACTGGAAGTAAATGTAACCAAAGATTGTTGCCTATACAGCACAAACTGTAAAGTATTTTTAAAAGAAATTAAGGCTTATTCTATAGTTTATACTATATCCATTGAATATGAAACTTGCTACTGTTACAAAATTGATCTATAAATGCAAATATATTCCGGAGCTCAAGAGTATGTGTGTGTTTGCAATGTGACATGTTTATTCTGAAATTTATATGGAAATGCAAAGGGTCAAATATATTCAAGAAACTTGAATCTCTTGAAGTGTAGTGAAATTGGATCTATCAGGTATCAACACTTAAGGTTCTAACAGTTAAGACAATGATACATTGATAAAAGGCTAGACAGACTGATGAAGGAAACAGGGCGTGGTAATCCTAGCACTCTGGGAAGCTGAGGTGTGAGAATCTACAAGTGGAACCCAGCCTGGGCAACTCAGTGCAAAGGCTGTGGTTTCAATACCCGGTGTTCCAGAAGAAAAAAAAAAATCATTATTTTAAAAGATTGTATAATAATTTGTTTTCATGACAGAAAATGAATTTTTTTTGTGGGGGGGTGGTGGTGGTTCCGGGACCAGGAATTGAACTCAGGACCTTGTGCTTGCCAGGCAGTCACTGTACCGCTGAGCTAAATCCCCAGCCCCCAGAAAAATGAATTTTAAATGGAACAAAAGGTTACCACTTACAAAGAAAATAATTACAATTTTTACTAAACTAAATGGACAACTTGAGAACTTCTGTGTATCAAAAATATTAAAGGGAATGAAGGGCAAGGCAGAAATTGGGAGAAGATAGTTGTAAGATATATAAGGGCTGATATATCAGCTATGTAAAGAAAGGATCAATAAGCAAAATTGAGACATTTGAGCAGGGTTTTCATAACAGAAAAATCTAAACAGTGAATAAAATTATAGAAGGTGTTTAACTTAATTGTTGATCAGGAAAGGATAAATGAAAACTTTCAGAATGGCTAAAATTAAAAAGATGAACAATGCAGATATCAAGGAAGTAAGCAAGCCTGTGGGAACTGTCCTATACTGCCAGTCAACAGTAGAACTTGGTAAAACCACTTTGGAAAACAATTTTTGATCTAGTAGTCCCATTCTTAGGACTATGCCCAGTGGGTACTTGTCCTCAAGATACATTTTATAAAATGTTCTTAGCAGTATAATTCAACAAACTGTGAGTCAACCAAATGTCTCTCAGGAGCAGAAATGTATTGAGCTATATTCACACAAAATGCTACCTAGTGACGAAAAACTATAGCTCCATGTAACAACAAAACATAAAGTAGAGCAAAAGAGGGTAGACTTCCTAACCCACATCTTACCTACATACTATCTATAAAAGTCCAACAGGCAAAATTACTCTACATTGTATAGAGATGTCAGCCTAGGTGTTAAAACCATAAAGAGAAATCTAGGAAGTGATTGACATAAAAGTCATTATAATGGTCATTTTTGAGAAGAAGGGGGGACAGTAAGACAAGTGAATAGAGGAAGGGGTGCTTATTGACTTTGGTCATTATTATTATTATTTTTTCTGGTATCAAGAATCGAACTCACAACCTTGCACTTGCCAGGCAGGGGCTGTGCCGCTGAGCTAAATCCCCAGCCCACTTTGGTCATTATTTTGTTCTAGTTGTTGATGCAAAACTATTCATCTTGTGATAAAAGGCACAGCTCATTGAGCTGTGCCTTTTGTTTTGCATACTTTTTCAGGTATGTGTTATATTTATTTATGGAAATACTTTAAAGTCCTAGTATTAGGCAAAAATCCTAGCTTCTACCAAGAAATCGATGAATTTCTTCTTCGTAACTTATTCTTTTTGCTCTCTTCAGTTTGGCTAACAGGCATCCTAGAACTGAATTTGAAATTCACTTCTAGCAATTTTATGTAAACAGTTTATGACCAAGTAAGTTCATTCTTTTTTCCTTAGTCTTGTTTACTAATGTTTTCCCTTGCTGTGATTGTTTTTAATCTATATATATTTAAACTGTTGTTTACCATTATGTAATTATAATTCAATATACCTGTTTGTAATACAAGTGATTTATATCTCTTAAAGTTCGTATTTGTTACTTGAGCCACCATTTGGCTAATTTAGTAGCAATGTTGTTATTTCTCTTAGGGATCTCTCCTACACTAAACTGATTGAGAAGCCTAGATGTGCTCACTGACACACACACACACACACACATATACTCACAATTTACCTAAAGAAATAACCAACTCACATTTAGATAGTTAAAGTACTTAGAAGAATTTAATAACACTTTCGGGAGCCAGAATTGTGGTAATCTTTTGAACATATTAATGCTGCAAGTAAGATAACAGTGAATAATCTCTCCTAACTGCCCAAATCTCTAGTGTCTAAGTAACCCATTGTAAAAAATGTTAGCGCACCTTGCATACTTATAATGTGTAATCATTATCTAATCATAGGATGCTATCATACATTTTAGTTTCAAGGTTTCTTCACATAATTTGTCATAGTCAAAAATGTACTTCAAATTAAAATGTTTTCTGAGTAGAGCTCTAGAAATAAGTTTAACTCTTTTGAGAAGATACCTAGAAGGGCAATAGCTGGGTCAAATGGAGTTTCAGGTTTTTGAGGATTCTCCATACCGATTTCTATGGTTCTACTAGTTAACGTCCCCATCAATAATGTAGAACTCCGTGCAACTTCGCCAGCATTTATTATTTGATTTCTTGATGATGGTCATTATTTCTTGGGTAAGATGGAATCAGTGTTGTTTTACTTTACAGTTCATTAATGACCAGCAGTGTTGAGCATCTCTTCGTGTATTTATTGGCCATTTGTACTTTCTTTTGGTTTGGGTCTTTTATTGGAGGTGGGTCTAATCTTTTGTATTCTGGATAAACTGTCAATATTGGTGTTCTGTCTGAAGTACCTGGCAAAAATTGTTTTCTGATTTATTTCACTCTATTATTATTATTATTATTATTTTTTGCTGTGCAGAAGCCTTTTAATTTGACGTGCTCCCATTTGTTTATTCTTGGTCCTACTTTCTGTGAAGTCTGGGTTCAGTTCAGAAAGTCCTACTCCATCAAAGCCTCTGCTGCCTCAGTTGGCCAAGCAAAAATAATTGGAGTAGAAGAGGGCATTTGACTTTAAGATCCAATCTGTAGCCAAGTATGGTGGCACATGCCTATAATCCCAGCACTCGGGAGGCTGAGGCAGGAGGATCACCATGAGTTTGAAGCCAGCTAGGGCCTAGAGTGAGTCCAAGGCCAGCTTGAACTGCATAGGAAAACCCTGTCTCAAAACGAACAACAACAACAAAAAAATCCAATCTGTAGGATCATTGTCCTTTTCTGTGACAAAAAGTTACTTTGAAACAGTCATATTCTCTCGGATTGATTTGAGGTAAGACTTTGCTGGTGTGCTGTGTGTAAAACTATGGTGGAGGGATTGGGAAAAATTAAGAAAAATGAAGTGCAGACTGAGGACCACTGGGAGAATTATCTATTGATACCTGAACAACCTTTTAACTACAGTGTTCCTACAGACAGGTTCTGTTGTTGTGCTAGTCCTTTTCTGTTTTAATGTTTACGCCTGTAGTAATCTTTCTCTACAGCCAACGGCAGTTGGTCTTTATTCTTTATATCCAGTGTTGTTTGTGGTAGGATGTATCTAGCTTTGAAACCAACCAACCAAGAAAGCAACCAACCACCAAACAAGTACATTTCCAAACCTTTCTTATAGGTCAAAGGTTTTACATGATGAAATTCTATCCCTGAAATTTGTAAGTGGAAGTCCTCGGGTGGTCTTCTGGAAATATCTTTAAAAAGAGCAGCCAGTGGCTTATTGCCTTTCTTCTTAATGGAAACAAGAACTATAGGAGCCATCATGGGACTATGAAGCCTAGCTAATGCCATATTCTGCAGATAGGATGGTGGAATGGAAAATTTCAAGGAATCTAAGGTTCTAGAAAATCACAGTATGGAACCTGGCCTTGGTAGCCTGCCTCTAGACCAACAATCCTTTGTCCTTTTATAATCAATTCTCTGAGTATGGTTTCCTGGACCAGTAGGATTAGCATCACTGAGCAATGGTTAGAAAGGCCATTTTTTGACCCTACTCTAGATTTAGCAGACCAGCAAGTCATTGTGGGTCCAGAAATTGAAATGTTCACAAGCTCTCCAGGTATTATTAAAGCTGCTTTAGTGTCTAAAATACCCTGGTTTAAGCCATTGTTTTTCTGATCTTTCTAAAAGCCAAGTGCAATTTTTAAAAATATGTGATTATGTATACACGGTTCTGAGAAAATTGTCTAGTTTTTAAAATATGTAACATTCATTCATCCTGTGTGTACTGCTGACTTCCATACCAGCATGCACATCGGTTCAGACGCATTCCAAAGGAAATACCCCAAGTATTTACTACATACATTTATCTCTAGATTATGGCATTTAACTAATGCTTCTTTAAAATTGTTTTTATTCCAGCTTGAGGATTTACTGCCTTTAAAGTCAGAAAAATATGAATAAAATATGATGTATTGAGCCTGCAAATAATAGGAATAAGAATAGTCCTGATGTAAGAAATAAAGGATTTAATTATCAATGATGTGTAATAGAAGTCTTATATAAAATTCATCAGGTAATAAAAATAAGACTTGCAATGTACCAAATATGTTCACTAAAATTTTCATCATAATTAACATAATGAACATATCCATCACCCCACAAAATTTCTTTGTGCCCCATTGTGTTAGTTTTGGTTGAATATGTAAGTTGGTGTAATTCTCTTTTGATTAATGGCCATATTTAATAATTAGATCCCAAACTTTCTAAAGTTTCATGATCAGCTCTTATGAGCTAGTGTTAACCTACTGCATTAGCTAAGTACAGCACAGCACTGATTCTATTAACTCTCATTCTCCTTTCTCTGGTGTAAGTTACTTCAGTTTCTTTGACATTTCCTCATCATACCGGTTTTTCAAAGTTTTCATCAGTTTAAACTCTCCATGCAGTGGTTGAGCTCCGATCTGGAACTAGAGAGTCCTATACTCTAGGTTATAAGCTTAAAAATGAAGCCAGGCAGTACATGTTAAAGGAAGAGAAAACCTGGGGCAATTTACTAGAGCTGAGAAATGAGAAGTTTGCTGGGTCAGACAGCGCCACCCTAGGAGGGACCATTTTTAAGTGAGTCACCCCTTAGGAGTTCAGTCTGTGAATGTCAGTAGAGGACAGCATGTGAAACATGTTACCCAGTTCTGGAATAGGGTGTAGTTTTGAATACCACACTTTCTGTAAGAACCACTTAGCAGTAGCATTAATTGAATTCAACATCACTGATCCCTGCAGGTACCAACCCCCCTCTGGCTTATATCTCTAAGGAATAATGGCTGTGGGTGTCATAGCAGCAATTTGAAAAGACATTTTCTTCTACTGCTTTAAGTGAAACCTTGAGGAGGTTAAAAAAAAAAAAAGAAAACCTGAGCAGCAGCCCCAAAATATCTTATTCAGGGTTAATAATTTTCTTTCCCTAGCCATAATGGAACTTAGCCATCATCTGTATGTTTTTGCTTTAATGAATACCAGAAAGATAGCCTGATTTTAAATCCTGTCCTTGACTCTTCTTCAAGCAACTGGATCCAGATCATTCACTCTGTCACCATCATTTTAACTTAGAACCCTCCTCAACTATGTGTGAGGCCCTTACAGATTTCTTTATTTTGGAGTAAGAATAAAACCTGAAAATTTTTATAATTCTTAATAGTATTTAGGTTAGCCTAGTGAAATATATTCCTAGGAAATGCAAACAGTATTTTTTGGTGAAAGGTTATTTACACAGAATATTCTGGTCAGAGTTGAAAATGGCTTTTGAGTGTTCAGGAATCAAATCAGTACTTAAAATATATTAAAGTTTTAAATAACATTTTGGAGTAATTTGAATGTAAAATAATAGGAAAGAAGCCAGTTAAATTGCAAAAGCTATACTGTATTAGAGAATTATCACTACTCATTTCAGTTTACTTCTCTGCATAAGAAAATTTTCATTTTAACAGGGTTTTTCTATCTTTCAGCCTACTGGAAAAAATGATTGGTATCCTTCAAAGGAAATTGAAGGAGTCTTGTGGCTGTGGTCTAGTAGCAATAATAATCTAGTGACAGATGTTGGAGAAAACCAGGCCTGGGAGTTGTCACCTCACTGGCAAGTATTCCGTGGAAAATCTAGGTACATTTATTCTGTTGGACTATTTTTCTAAGTGTTACCATGGTTGCTAAGTGCACCAACAAAAGCCTCTTCACCTTCCTTTCCAAATCCTCCTGTCCTTTCAATCCTCGCTATTCCATGTGTAGTGTTCAGAGGAACAACCTGGACCTCACTCTGTGAGCTTGTCAAAAATTGGGAACCTCAGACCCATCAGAGACCTGCGGAATCAGAAGGTGCATGGTAACAGTATTTCAGGTCTTTCACAACTACAAGAAATTTGACAGGTGACCCATTGCAAGGACTTCCTCTAACAAGTTTGGCCCACAAGATGAATGCCTGTTTTCTCTGGAGTCCCACCCTCTCTAAGTCTGTTTTGTATAATTTAGCATTTGATTATAGAAGCTTATGTTGAGCAGTAATTATTGCAAGTATACAAATCTGTTTTCCTTAAAATGTTGTGATCTCTTAAGTCCAGGATTCGTAGGGCCAGTGCTGTATGCTAGGCTTTTGCTACAGGTCTGTTACATCAGTTTGTAATGCGCATCTTTTATTCAAACATTTGTTGAAGTCGGATATTTCAAAATGTTTTTTAAAGAAATCTTGACATTTACTCCAGCCCCATGTGAGGACATCAGAGCAAAAAGTATAAATGCAGTGTGGCACAGGAGTTCATTTTAAAACGTTTGAGACAATATCTACTTTGTGACTGAACTAGAGCACTATTCTTTAATCTCTAAATTGCTGTAATATTGAAACAATATCATTATGAGCCGTCCTTTATGTTTTAAGTATCCATTAGAATTAGTTCTCAGATTGTATTAATACTTAACAGAATTAAATATTAGCAAGAGAGGATTGAAAAATAGCCTACAAAAAAGAGCAATGTAATATATACATTACACAGAGATACAAACACACACACACACACACACACACACACACACACACACACATTCTGACTTGTGTTATTGCTCCAGGCAATGGTAGAAAGAGAAATAGGTTTTCTACTTAGGCTGATTTTTTTTTTTTTCTGTAACCTTCATAAGAAAACCAGTAATAAGCTTATTTTAAGACCAGAAGAAATAGTTTTTCTGTGAGAAAAGACCAAACAACATTACTTTAATATATCCTGTACCTCGTTTCTATTGTTGGTATCAAAAGAACTGATCTATATTTGAAGATGTGAAGTTAATTAAGACTACACAGACCATAAAGTTGTAGAGATTTTTCAGTTAATATGATAAATGATTTTTCTTAAGACAGTATTCATGTACAGAGAAAGAGATTATACCATATTCAAGATTTACAAGTTGATTTTTATATCCATCCCTTTTTAAGCTTAGGTATTCTCTTGATATTTTCACAAAAAGCCTGCTTTAGATAGGCTATATGAATGTTGAGAGCTAATGTACAATTAACTCTATTATCATTGTTCAAAATTTTAAGACAATATGTCTCCTTGAAGGTTTTCCAAATTTTATTTTTAACAGTCTGAGAACAGTGTGGAATGGTGCTATCATTTGGATCTGGAATGTCCCCAGTAGGTCTTTATATTTAAAGTTTGATCCTTACCTTGAAACTATTGGGAGGTGGGGCTGAATGGAAGGGAGGTTGGTTGTTGAGCATGCCTTAAAGAGAGCACTGGAACTCTGGCTCCTTCTTCTCTGTCTTTTGTTTCCTGGCTGCCATGAGGTGAGTAACCTCCTCTGCCATGAGCTCCTGCTCTGATGTACTGCCTTGCCATAGGCCCTAAAGCAATGGGTTGGCCCAACATGGACTGAACCCTCCAAAACTGTGAGCCAAAATAAACATTTCTTGTTACAAGTTGGTTATCTCAGGGCTTTTGCCACTGTAGTAGGAAGATAACACAACTAGCCTGCAAACTCTACTGGAAACTAAGTATACTTGACTGATCCCAGAAGCATCAGAAAATGTTGATGATCTTGCCAGCATCTGCTGAATGTCCTAGGAGTGAAAATTGGTGCCTTTCAACAGAGAAATTTGCTTTGGAATGTGCTTAAGACTGTCAGGACTAAGTCTTCTCATGAGGCAGGTCTTGAGGAGTCATACACTGAAGGTGAAGTTCTCAGCCCTGCTGGGTCTCTCCTCCAGAGTTTTTGATTCAGTAGGTCCAAGGGTGAGGGTTGAAGAATTTGGACTTCTAAGTAGTTCCAAGATGCTGCTGCTCCTCTGAGAACCAAATGCAGAACTGCTGGTGTGAACGTGTGGGTGATGAGCACCCAAGGTAAGGACTCAGGGTCTGGAGCTGTGCTGCCTAGGTCTGTACTGCGGCTGTGTGATGCTCTGGGAATGAGGCTCTCTTTGCTCCGTAATTTTTGGATGGTGGTTTTATTTATTTATTTTTTGAATTATTATTATTTTTTTTACTTTAAAGAGAAAAAAACAATGACAAAATAACAAAACCAATAAAAACAATACAGAATTTCAAAACAAGATGACAGGA
>NW_004955424.1:17332487-17348835 GCF_000276665.1 Chinchilla lanigera
TTTCTCTGTGTCATGGTAGTTCTCAACGAAGCAGCGGTGGCCGGCCTGAGGGCTCGCATGCAACAGTGCTCACTGCCCTGTGGCTTCCTGTGCACCAGAGCCCCTCCTCCCAGGTGCCTGTTAGGCTGGGGGCCGGCCCAAGGGCCAGTGCTCCCCGCCCTGTGGCCTCCCGGGCATCGGGGGCCCTCCCTCCGGGGGCCTACGAGGCAGGAAGCTAGCCAACGGGAAGACTGGCGATCCCCGCCCGTGGCTCCCTGTACACCAGAAGCCCTCCTTTCAGGGGCCTACAAGGCCGAGAGTGAGCCGCTGGTCTGAAGACTGGCGCTCCCTGCCCGAGGCTCCCCGTGCGCCCGGGACCCTCCCTCCGGGAGCCTACGAGGCAGGAAGCTAGCCAGCTGGAAGACCGGCGCTCCCCGCCCGTGGCTCCCTGTGCGCAGGAAGCCCTCCTTCCGGGGAACTACGAGGCCAGGAGTGAGCCGCCGGTCCAAAGACCGGTGCTCCCCGCCCGAGGCTCCCTCCTTCCGGGAGCCTGCGAGGCAGGAAGCTAGCCAGCTGGAAGACCGGCGCTCCCCGCCCGTGGCTCCCTGTGCACCAGAAGCCCTCCTTCCGGGCGCCTATGAGGCCGGGAGTCCATTTACCTATAAAAGCCTCTAGTTTATCTTTTTTTTTTTTTTTAATAGCAGAGTAATACTCCATTGTATAAAAATACCACATCTTTTTTATCCATTCCTCAGTTAATGGGCATTTGGGTTGTTTCCAGGATTTTACTATGACAAATTGTGCTGCTATAAACATGGTGTACATATATTGCTGTGGTATGATGTTTTTAATTCATCTAGGAAAATACTCAGAAGGGGAATACCTGGCTTAAATGGGACCTCTAATCCTAATTTTTTGAGGAATCTTCAGACTGATTTCCAAAGTGGTTGCACTAGTCTACAGTGCCACCAACAGTGGAGAAGCATTCGTTTTTCCCCACAAACCCCTCTCCAGCATTTGTTGTTGGTTGATTTCTTGATAATAGCCATTCTTACTGATGTGAATGAAATCTGAGTGTTCTTTTAATTTGCATCTCTCAAATGACCAGTGGTATTGAATATTTTTTCATGTACTTATTTGACACTTACATTTCTTCATCTGAGAAGTGTATATTCATCTCAGATGCCCATTTTTGGATTGGGTCTTTGAATTTGGTGGGTCTGATTCTTTTAATTCTTTATATGTTCTAGATGTAAGTCTTTTGTCTGAGGGACAGTTAGCTAAAATGTTTTCCTACTCTGTTGGGTGCCTTTGCACTCTATTAATTTCTTGTGATGTACAAAAGCTTTTTAACAGGATGAGATCACACTTGTTGATTCTTTGAAGTGTTTCCCATGCAATTTGGGTTTTGTTCATGAAGTCTGTGCCTACCCCTATGTCTTCAAGATTTCGACCTACTTTTCCTTCCAGTAGATACTGGCAAAAAAAAGTAGACTCACAGACAGTGGCACAGATTAGAAGATGCAGACACAACTGCAAACACACTAAGCCATCTTATCTTTGACAGAGGGGCCAAACATGTTCACTGGAAGAAAGACAGCCTCTTTAATAATTGGTACTGGAAAAAAACTGGCTGTCTATATGCTGAAGACCAAAACTTGATCCATGTCTATCACCATGCACTAAACTAAAGTCAAAAGAGATCAAAGATCTAACTATTAAAACAGAAACATTAAATCCCCTGGATGGTGGTTTTATGCTTGGTGGTCTCGCTATGGATCGTCAGCTCCATGTTCTTTTTGTGAAGACAATGAGTAAGCTCTATCTGTACTCCTCTTACCTAACTTGGGCCTCTGGGTTTCTGTTGGTAGGGTTCTTTTTTTGACTAAAACAGAGAGGAGCCCACCTTTATATGTATAGGTTTTTAGTTAAGTTTGGTGCATGGTAATCCCTCATAAAACCGGAAGTGGTAGACATCTGTGTGTTTCTCGTGATTTCAGGGGCGATGTTTCTAATGGCTCATCATTATGATGTTACTGGCTTCTCATATTGACAAAGATTTCCTCCTAGATTAAATTCTACTCAGACTTTCCTGAACTCTTTCAACTAAGTCGTACGTGTGTGTGTGTGTGTGTGTGTGTGTGTGTATCTCTGTGTTGTCCAATTTTAGCACGAATTTTGCTAAGTCTGTTTAACCAGAAGCCCCCATGCTCAGTATGTGGTCACCCTCCATATCTTATCCTCTCCAGAAGATGAAAGCCTTCTTAGTGTAGGGTAATACTTGGTCACCCTGGCTTGCCTTTAGCAAGACCCCTGTTAGATTGGTTTAGCCAGAATCCCCCTTCACCCCCCATGTTTTCTTTTAGGAATTTTTCTTTTATTGCTCCATACCTTGTTCTTTTTTTTTTTTTTGGTTTTGGTTTTTCTCCGGTACCGGGAACCGAACTCACGACCTTCCACTTGCCAGGCAGGCGCTTTTGCCGCTGAGCTAAATCCCCAGCCCCTCCATACCTTGTTCTTTGGCTATAAATTTCCACTTGCCAATGTTGTATGTGGTACTGAACCCAGTTCTATCCTGAGGTTCCTTTTACAGTACTGTACTAACCTTGAACAAAATTCGTTTTTATTCTTCTAACTATTGCCCAGCTCTATTTTTATCTTCAAGAATATTAAGGAGATGCCTTACTTTCCTTCCTCACTAATTAAGGGATATCAGGAATAGGGTATTTAAATGTCATAGATCTTTCTTATTTGGTGTAGTTGGACTCATTGCATTGGCATATATCCTAATACTGAATCATCTTTGTATTTAGTCCTGACTGTCTTAGTCTACTGAATTTGATTATATTTTTTAGATTTTTATATCACTTTCTATTAATTTAATAAGTAGCTGACTTAAGTTATATTTAACAGAATTTTATATAAGCTCTGAAAAAAATATTTAAAAACCTTGCAAAGTGTGTAATGTGTCCCTGGGAATCTACTACATCGAGGTTTACATATATTAGCCCATTTTAAATTTCATGGTAATTTTATTAAGTATATGCTTTATCATCCTTTTATATATGAGAGTACTGGGTCTGGAGGAGGTCATATAAAGTCACCTATTTAGAAAATTCTAAGACTTTTATACCCCAGATAATTCTTTATGTAGTACACTAAGAAGGCTTTCATCTTCTGTTATATTACAGAATAGTTTATGTTGTGTGGAAGTTATTGACTTCTCAAAAGATTGAAATAATTTATCCATAATATAAATCCAGGCATTCATTATCTGATTCTGTAGCCTTTGGGGGAAGTTATTTCATGATAACTTAAAACTTTCCTTATAGATTTTCAATTTTTTCCTTGTCATTGAGATTGTCAAATTTATTAGCATAGAACTGAATACAGAATGCGCACATGGAAATCACCTTTATATCTGTCACGATCTCTTTTTATTAGATTTATTAAAGGATTGTAATTGCATTATATTCTTATTTGCTCTCTGTCAGTCTCTGGTTCTACCCAGGGACATAGTCATGAACGTGATGGAGAAATCTTGCTGGGGTAGCATAAAATATGGGGTAAATAGGGCTCCCTAGGATCAAAGCCTGAATCCATGCCCAGAAAGACAACATAGGGAACCAAGGTCTCCCAGGTCCTGTGCTCTGTCTCTGGAGGTGGTCTGGGCCACCTCCTGTGGCAGTGTTACTACCAAGCAAATATAGCTAGCCCCTGCCTGGCTGTTTGACTACCCAGCCCAGAAACACCCCTTCCTTTAGGCCTCCATGGTGATTACTCAGCAGAGGGAAGCAGCCTACGATATGTAGTTGGGCTCATCCAGCAATGTTTTCACAAATTAGCCAAAGTAATCTCCACAGTCTGAGAGAAGGGGTTTAAAGGATGATGTGCTATAACCTTGCTCTGATGGGCACTCAAACAACTAGACGATGGCCTTGACAGTTTTCTCTCTATACTGTATTTTCTATTTCACTGTATTACAAACAATCGTCATTATTTTCTACTTTCTGCTTTCCCTAAACATTACTGTAGTTGGTTCTTTTCCAGTATTTTATAATAAATTAGTCTACATCTTTTTATATTTTGTTATTTTAAAAAATTTATATAAGTTTTTGAGTTTATCAAAGAGGAAGTTCCAGCCTTTCCCCCACTGAAGCACTTAATTAACAATCATAGAGGAAATATGATACCTTTACGAGAACTTCAGAATCCAACGAAGAAGTATAGTACCCCCCAAAAATGAGATCAACCTTGCTGAAATGGGTAAGAAGATCACTTTTGTTTATCTATATCAGTCCCTCTCCCAGCCCAACACAGTTCAGCTCTGAGAAAGCTCAACATCTCCCTGTGGATCTGGTGGGGAATGAGGTGAATCTATAAGGTGCTTGTTCTTCCATTGCACTTTCTGAGGTTTCAGGGCTTCCCCAAGGATCAGCTTATATCTGTGCTTTACACAGAAAGCTGAAAGAACTGCTATAGTTTGGACACCTGAGGAAGGTGGTAGGAAAGGCACCTTTCTGCAGTCAGCTTGGCTTTGTGACGCTGAAAGAGAGAAGGCAGAGAATTGAAACCTCTCTTTTGGGAAAGATGGAGGAGTGGAGCTTCAGTCAACATCCCTGGGCTTTCAGTGAATTTCCTGTGGGACTGATTGCTGCCTTGTCTCACGTGGTCTGGATAAAGTAACATAATTGACACAAGATGGAAAAAGAGATTATGGGTCCTGAAAGGAAGGAGTTGAGCTTTGAGATCATCTCGGAAGGCCCAGGATTTTTATCTGGGCAAATAGTTGAAGGCCTTTTCCTATCAAAGATAGCTTGTAAGACAGAGAGAAGTAGTTATCTTCTCAAATCTGCAATCACTAACTCAAAGTTACAAAGGACTTAAAGAATCAGAAAAACATGGTACAATCCAGAGAACAAAATAAACCCCCAGGAACTGACCCTAGAGGTGCATGAATGGAGGTGCATGGATTTCCTTACAAATAATTAAAAACTAATTCGTGAAGAATCTCAGTGGGTTCAAAAGAAGATGGATAACTATAAAAATAAAATGGTATATGAATCTAAAATGAGAAATTTTTGGTGCTGGGCGTTGTACTTAGGTCTGCACAGGTTAAGCACAGCCTCAACCAGTAAGCTATATCTTCAGCCCCACAAGAATAAGAATATTGACAAAGAAATAGAGATGATATAAAAACAAACAAACAAATTCTGGAGCTAAGGAATACAACAAGAGAAATTTTAGAAATCATTGGGGAGTTTCAACAACAGACTTGATAAAGCAGAGAAGAAATTAACAAATTTAAAGATCGAGCATTTGAACTTAGCCAGTGAGGAAAAAAGAAAGAAAAAAATGAAAACTGAAGAAAGTTTGAAGGAATCATAAGACATCATCAAGAGTACTAACACACTTGGTATACAGAACAGGAGAAGGGAAAAAACAAAGGTGAAGAAAACTTATTCAAAGAAGTGATGGCTAAAAATGTCACAGATCTTGAGAGGGAAATGGAGGTCATGATGTTCATACAACCTTAAAATTCTTTTGATATTTTGCTTTAGATCCACAAGGAATAAGCAGTGTAATATAACTAACCATTGTCAGGAAGAAACGAGCCTCATTTTGACATCATTTGAACCAATTTTTTAAAAAATAAGAACAAAAGGCAATAGTGATTTAGTGGTCCCTATGAAACCCAGCTAATTTCATCCACAATAATGATCACCATGGTTTCAGTTACTAATAAATACAATTTTTAAAATGCTGTGCTTAAAAATGAATGCATAGGACCAGAGATTTAGCTCAGTGGCACAGTGCCTGCCTGCCAAGTATGAGGCTCTGAGTTTGATTACTGGTACCAAAAAGAAAAGAATGCATAATTTCCTGATTTTGATAGTAATATTGACTTTATCTAAGAATGCATCCTTGTTTTCTGAAATACATACTAAAATATGTGGAGTTTAAGGAGCATTTTGTCTGCAACTCCCTTCAAACGATCCAAGAGAAACTATATATATATATTCAGGAATACCATTAAAACAAAAATGGTAAAATCATACAACATCAACCTTTTTTTTTTTGGTACTGGGAATTGAACTCAGGACCTTGTGCTTGCCAGGCAGGCACTGTGCTGCTGAGCTATATCACTGGCCCTTAAAATTCTTACTAATCCAAAAAAGATCCAAATAGCTCAAATGATCTTAATAAAGAAAAAAAACCTGGAAGTACCACTTTTCCTGATTTTAATATGTTATCTCCAGCATATTATACCCAGGCTGGGTGAGGTAAGAGGATTGGGAGTTTAAGGCCAGCCTGGAAACAAGACTATATCTTCAAAAAACATAAGTAAATAAATAAATAACTCATGCATCTATGTCAGTTGTTCTTCAACAAGGGTGTATGAACACACAAAAGAGAAAAGATGGTCTTGCCAAAAATAGTGTGGAAAAAACTAGATACTCATATAGAAAAGAATGGGATCACATCCCTAATCTATATACCATACACAAAAATAATCTCAAATTCAAAATGTATTAAATGCTTAAATGTAATACCTAAAATTGTAAAATTCATAATGGAAAATGTGGTGACAGTCTTCTTGACATTGATTTTGGTGGTGATTTCTTTGATATGACATCGAAATCATAGACAACAATAAGAAACAAAGACAAATGGAGCTGCATCAAACTGAAGAGGTTCTACACAATGGTAAAAACAATCAATCAACAGAATGGAAAGACAATCTGTAGATGGGTGAGAACCTGGGCAAACCATACATCTGATAAAGAATATACGGGATAAGGAACCCATGCAGCTCAATAGCAAAACAAAAACAAACAACAAACAAACAAAAAACCACTACAGCCACCCAATTTTTTTATATGGGCAAAAGACCTGAATAAACATTTCCTCAAAGAAGACATAGATATTCAACAGATGTACAATATGAAAAGATACTCAACTCACTAATCATTAAAGAAAGATGAATGAACATAGTGAGCTACCACTTCACAACAGTTAGGGTGACTATTACAATAAACAAAAACAAAACAATATAAAAAAGATAATAAATGTTGGCAAGGATGTGCTGCATTGTTGGTGGAGATATAAATTTGTACAGCCTCTATAGAAAACAGAAGTTTTTCAAAATGTAAAAAACAGAACTTCCATATCGTCTAGCAATCACACTTCTGGGTGTATATTACAAGTAAATAAGATCATGATCTTGAAGAAATATGCATCCCTATGCTCATTACAGCATTATTTACAATGGTAGAGATATAAAAATGATTCAAATATCTACTAACAGTTGAATGGATAAAGGAACTGCGATGTATACATATAGTGGAATATTATTCAGCCTTAAAAATGATAAAAATCCTGACATTGTAAACAACATGGATGAACCAGGAGGACATTAGTTTAAGTGAAATCAATCAGTCACAGAAGGACAACTACTACATGATTATACCTATGAAGTCATTAAATTAGTCATACGCAGATACAGCAATGGTTATAAGAGGTCATGGTGGGAAGGAAATAGGAGGATGTTCAATTGATATAAAATTTCAGTTATATAAAATGAATTATTTGTATGGCTCAGTGCCCATTCAACAATATTGTACTGCATATTTAAAATTTGTTGAGAGGGTATATTTACATTAAGTGTTCTAACCATAACCCCCCCAAAATACCTCAAAAGTCAAAACTCTCAAAGGGTCACAAACTTTTGTAAGTGATTTATGTATCAATTATCTTGAGTAGTGGTGATATTTTATACGTGTGTGCATATGTCCAGACTCATTAAATTGTGTGCATTAAATATGTACATCTTGTCTATTAGTTGATACTTCAATAAAGCTGTTTTAGTAAAAAGATATTGAGAAATGTAAAAGTAAAATAATGAAAAGCATTGTAATGAGGAAGTGTACAGTATTATGAAATTGAACAAGATGAAATAAGTTGACTTAGCCATGGAGGCTGGCCAGGCCATCACTTCCTTTATTGTCCATCTTGCTGTTGGGTGCACCACTTTTTAAATATTTACGGGTCAAGGCGCTATTGAGTTTTCAGGTTGCCTAAAACTTATCACTGTAAGACTGACTTTTGTCTTAAAAGGAAAGATTTATTTTATTTATATGGACCCAGTTATTTTCCAAGTGAGCCAAGGGGGGAAAAACAAGTTCCTGTTGTGGCACATCAGTGATCTCCTTTACTTGGAAGGCTGAAGCAGGAGGATTACAGATGAAGTCAAGCCTGGACAACGTGGTGAGATGTTATCTTAAAAACAAAAATAGAACAAACTGTTTCTGAGAGTGTTCTTTGTTGTAAAAATGTAAGTACAAGCAAATAAACATTTCATCATGAGCAAGACATCTGTTCAGCCTTCAAAAAGAAGCATTTTATGACTTGTCTGCAGTTTAATGAACTTTTGTCTACCGTAATTGAGAACCTTATATTCTGCATTCAGTTTTGGACAAAATCTCTTGAAAAGGGGATAACTGTATCCCTGGCTTTCATAAAGTGACTTTCCTTGCAGAAGGCAATCTTTATATATCATGTAGACAGCCCCTTGAAGCCAGTGTAATCCAGTGGCGAGCATAACAAGCCTCAATATTGTGTTGAATTTCCATCTTCACCCTAGAAGCAAAAATAAACATGGCTAATCATTGCAGACACTCCATCTACACCTTAGGTACCAAGATTTTTTGTTCCATTGAACTTTTCTTTAGCAAATAAACTTTCCCGCACCCCCATTTCAAATGTCCTGGCAGCATTTCAGAATGTTCGAAAAGTGCTCAAGAAAGTAGGAATTCTTCTTGGCTACTGTTAGTGTGAATATACTGAATGAAAACCAGGAACTTGAGCACACAGAGAGATGTCAGGATCAAATTACATGTCACATATAAATAGAATAATTGTAGACTCATAAATAGCCTACTTGAAAACATTAGAAGACCAATAGACTAGCGTAGATAAAATAATTCACTAGAGGCACTATCTTAGTTTTATCCTGTTTGCCAAGACACTGTTTTTCTCATAACTTTCAAGGCATCTGGCTCTACCATGGTCTTCATAATTGTGAGGGTCTTCTTTTGTTTGGATTTGAGACGCAAATTTGGGGAATACTTCTAGACAAGGCTTATATGTTCAAACTAATACAACTGTGGTAAAATTTTAGTTTTTGCATAATGACTCCCTTTCAGGCAAAGCTAAGTACTGGTGTATTGTTAGGGTAGAGAGTTCTGTCAACCTTACAATCCTCTAGTTTCTAAAGGAGAATGGGATGCATTTACTTTTGACTTTGAGCCCATCTTAAGACAGAAGAAGCCACCTACCTTTCCCAAAACAATGCAAGTCTAATTTTAAAAATTTTGTTCTCTTTGCTCAATTTTCTCTGGCAATTTGGGCTTTTAGCTCAAATTAAAAATTTCCCTTTAGAAAAACAAAATAAAAACATTCTACCTGCAAAATAACGGTCTCAGAGAAGCGTAGATCAGAGCATGTTGACAAGAAGCAGGCATGTTGAAGATGGCCAGCACCAATCTCTGCAGCAGCACTATGTGAAAGAGAAAAAAATGGGCAAGTGTAAATTGTACTCAACCAAAATAAGGAAATAAACTAGGAAAGAGAAAATATTGAATTCCAGAGATATATAATATAAGTCAGGACACTGGCAAAAGAGATCCTCAGGATAACTAAATAATGATGGCTTCAGATACAAGTGGTATGTGCTATTTTGTAAATATATGTGTGTTTGTTAATATATTTTCATTCTTTTATCTTTAAAATACAAAAGATACAAGTGGTATAATTAAAATAAGAGGAAAGACTACAGAAAAACCTGATGCAGAGATTTATTTTTGTTGAAATGTTAATCTGACTATGGCAAGTATATGGAAAATTAGTAACAGATATCAGAAAAAAATTAAATAAATGAAAGCACATAAGTATATGGGTTGCCAGGCGGCCTGAGCGAGGATTTACAATTGTGCAGAAATGAAGAGACTGGCAAGTCCTCTCTTACTGAAAAAGTATGAAACTTGACAAATTTTTGAGAAATAAAAATAAAATAATTGCCATCCTTTCACAGCTCTGGAAATAAAAGGCCAGCAGTCAATTGAAAGCATGTATTGATTTCTTAAAAAAATCACTGAACTTCAGTAGGAACTGTGGAACTCAGTGTCAGTACCCCAGGGGCTTTTGCCATCCAGTCCTGTGGTCATCTGGCATTAACAATGGCAATATGGCGAGGAACACTCCTGAGGAGGGGGAGATGAGCCTAATAGGGAGATACCATCATCGCTGTACACAGAACCAATCAGAAAGGTGCTATTTTGGACCAATCAGAAACTTGCTAGTTTTCAGTCCTTCCTTTGATCCTGGTGTTGTTCACAGGACCAATCAGAAGATGCTCTTTTCAATCATTCATTTGCATGTAGCACAACCAATCAAAAGACACCATTTTTGATCCTTCATTTATGTGTAATAGGAAGTCAGAAGAGTTTTTAAGAACTTTATATATGACTTGATTCCAAGTGAGTGTTTGATAGGATTTTCCCAATGCCCTATTTACATGAAAGAGAGGTAAGCCAAGAAATTTTGAATACAAAAGGCCCATTTCCCTTAAACTCAGGGTGCAGTGAACCTCTCACTCAGGCAGGCTTTTACTCTGTAGAGCATAATATTTTTCTGTCTTTAAGGAATGCACATTTTCACTGCCTTTTCTCTGCATCTTGTCCAATTCTGTGTTCAGGACACCAAGAACCTGGAAAGAAGCCCCAGGGGACATTCAGTAACAGAATGGTATTTCTGTCTGTCTCTAGCTTATAGGACTAACTATAAAATCAGCAGCTCACTGCCTCAGTGGATGATTTGATTTGAAGTGAAGGACAAGGCTGGGTGTGGTGGCACACACCTGTAATCCCAGCCCTCCGGAGGCTGAGGCAGAAGGATCATTGTGAGTTCCAGGCCAGCCTGGGCTACAAAGTAAGCTCAAGGCCAGCCTCAACTGCATAGCGAGACCCTGTCTCAAAGAAAGAAAAAAAGCCATACCTAGCAGTGTTATTAGCAGTACTGGCCATCTTATTTGGAAAAAGAATCCTGGTTATAATCCAGAGGTTATAGTCTTGGTCAGGGAGAGTGGCCCAATTGTGAACTAACTAGAAATTACCCAGTAGTTTCTTCAGAATGAGAGGATCAGGAGAGAAGGGCCACCTAAGGTTTTCACCAATCACTGGCTGAATGGGAAGGCATGGATGTATACTGTACACAAAAGTCCTGTCAGAGCAGAACAGAAAGACTGCAAGGTCAAAGATTCAAAGTGCCTACAATTTAAATGTGCTCCCTCCCACAAATCGATTTATCAGTAGCTATAAATCTCACTGGCTCAAGTAAGATATCTGGCCAGTCTTGAACTGACCACTAAATGTTGCCCCAATCTAGTCTGACCAAGGGAAAAAAAAAAAAGGCAAAGCAAATTAGCAAATTCAAGAATAAAACGGGAGCTATCACTACCAACCCTCAATAATTAAATTGTGAGGAAATATTATAAATTTATGTCAGCCAGCATATCTAAAAATTTAGATGAAACATGGTTTATGAGGAAAACACAAACGACTGAAATATAGGAAAAAATAGAAAATCTGAATGAATGAATACACAAGGAAATTGAATTAGTTATTTAAAATCCACAAAGAAAAACCCAGGCCCAGACAACTTCACTAGTGAATTTTATCATACATTTAGGTAAGAAGTAACAAATCCTTTAAAATTCTCCTGGAAAGAGAGGAAACTGCATGCGAGGGGGTTTTACCTCATGCTATGAAGCTGATATTTTCCTGATACCAAAGTCTTATGAAGTCATCTTAAAAAAAAAAAAAAGAAAAGAAAGCTACAAATTAATATTTCTCTTAAATATGGATATAAAATTCCTAAAAACTTGGCTAATGAAATCTATCAACATATAAAGAATGTACCATGACCAACCAGGATTTATCCCTGAAAGCAAGGTTATTATAGTATCTGATAATAAAGCAATGTAATATAGTATATTGCTGAACAAAGAATAAAAACTGTAAGAACAACTCAAGAAAAACAGAAAACCTTTTAGAAAAGGCCAGTACCCATAAATAATAAAAACTCTAAACTAATTTGGAGTACCAGGACATTTTCCTATGTGATAAAGAGCATTCACAAAGCCCTACAACTAACATGATACATAATTCTGCAAGACTTACTGTTTTGTCCCTGAGGTGAAGAACAAAGCAAAGATCTCTACTCTCATCTATTCATTTCACACTGTATTAGAAATTTGCCAGTACAATAAGCTAAGACAAAGAGATTGAAGGCAAATAGATTTCAAAGAAACAAGGCCATCTTTTTCAATGGCAACATAAACCTGAACATAGGAGCTCCTAGGAAATCTAAAGAAGCTGCCAAACAACCCCCAAGAGGCTGAGGCAAGAGAAATTTAAGTTTGAGGCCATCCTGGACCACTTGGTGAGATCCTGCTTCAAAAGGAAAAAGAAGAAAAAGGACTGAGAATGTTCCTCAGTGGTGGAGCACTTGGCTAGCATGTGCAAAGGGTTCAATCAATGGTAAGGCAACACTAAAAAAGAAAAAAAAAAAAAGCAATGCAAGTTTTATTCACAAAAAACTACAAAACATGGCTGAGAGAGATTTATAAATGGAAAGACATTTTATGTATTAAGACAGAAGAACTCACCATTATGGTAACATTTCTTTAGGGATTCAACATAATCTCTATGAAAATGCCTGCAGATTATTTTTTCTGTAGAAAGTGATCCACTGTTTCTAAAATGATATGGAGGCATGAAGAACCTATGCTAGCTAATACAACTTTGAAAGCAATTAATATGAAGGACTGGAAATAACTAAAAACTTACTATAAATTGAGAGTAATCAGGAGAGTAGAGTATTTCTGTATGAACATATGGATCAATGAAATTGAATTGGGAATGCATAATCTTTTTGTTTATTTTCAATTGATTTTTCAGCAAAGGTACCAAGGAAGTTCAGTGGGAGAAAGGAGAATTTTGTCAACAAGTGATTCTGAGGCAATTATATCTCAATCTGTTAAAACATGAGCTTTTACGTTTCTCTCATATCACACACAGAGTAACTCAAAACAGTTGACATGTCTAAATGTAGGAATAAATCTGTAAAACATCTAGAACAAAACACTGCAGAAAATTCTTGTGACCATGGATTAGGCAAAGAATTATTTGAAGGGATACCAAAACAAAACAAAAAAAGCAATAGAATAGACTTAACCAAATCGAGTTGCTATTTCTGTGATTTTTCCAAGTTATACAACCAATCATCACAAAATCAGTAGCTTAAAATAAGACATACTTTTGTAGCCTACTTTGTGTGAATCTGAAATTAGAGCATAGCTCAGTTAGATCCTCTGGTTAGGGGGTCTTTGCAGGGCTATGATATCACCTGAGGCTCAAATAGGGAAGATTCATCTCCTTATTCTTGGGGTTGTTGGCAACTTTTAGTGCCTGGGGGCTGCAGGATTCCTGGCATCTTGGTTCCTCAAAGCCAACGAGGGAAAGGGGTTGGGAGCCTACTAGAAAAATGGCCACAGCAAATCATGCTAGGCTTTTATGTAATCATATACATACCTAGAACCACCTTTGTTTCATCCCTTGGTTAGGAGCAAGTCACAGTTTTCAGCACATGCAAGGAGAGGGATTATACCAAACCACCAATACCAGGAAGCAGGGTCATGAAAGTCTCTTCACCATATTCTTCTGAAGCACTAGTAAGAAAATAGAAAGGACAAGCCATCATGTTGGAGGCAATATTTGCAAATCATATGTCTCAGGAGTTGGCAAACTAAGGGCTGCAGGTCCTGTTTGGCCTATGATCTTTGTTAGTAAAGCTTGTGAGCTAAAGGTGGTTTTTATAGTTTTAAAGGATTGTTAAAAAGTAAAAAAGAATATGCAGCTTCTGTGTGGCACCAAAACCATAAAATGTTTACCTTCTATCCATTCAAAGATTTTCAGACTCCTCATAGATTTGCCAAAGGCCTTGTATTTAGAATATATAAAGCACTTTTATGGCTCAATACAAGGACAATACAATTTAAATGTTGTTTTAGCCAGGCAGAAATTGTCCCCCTCCCTTGAATGTCCATGCCTTCATCTTTGGAATCTGTGACTGTGTTATATACGTGAGATATAACACAGGAGATTTTTGCTGACTTAACTAAAGTTAATGGACTTTAAGGTGAGGGATATAATCCTAGATTAGCAGGGTGACCCCAACGTAATTACACTAGAGACAGAGTTGTGCTAGATTGGAGAGGAGCTAGCTAGAAAGGTAGAAAGCATTTTTCTTTGTTTCGAAAAGAGAGATTGGAAGTGTGAGAGGCTATTAACTCCCTTGTGATAGAGGGGGACCCATAGGAAGCAAGAGAAAGATTCTGGTAGCCATTGGAAAGAAAGAGTGGTCCCTGAATGGAAGTGGCTAGGAAACAGAGATGTCAGTTCTATAACCCCAAAGAGCTGAATTTAGCCAACAGCTTGGCTTGAAAGAAGATTTTTTTCCTAGGACCCCTAGTAAAGGAACGTAGTCCTGTTGATTCCTTAATTTTAGTTTTATGAAACCCTAAGTGAGAGACACTGGGACTTCTGACCTACAGAGTCTTTGCGATAACAAATTTGTAGTCTTTTAAGCAGTCAAATTTTAATAATTTGTTATGGCAGCAATAAAAACAAATATAATGGGTGACAGACTTGTGTGTACATTTCATAAAAATATTGTATTAATATTGTATCTAATGAGTCCATAAAACGATGCTCAAAATAATTAGGTAGATCTGAATTGAGACGATACCCACTAAAATTGTGCTATGCTTTGAGTGTCCTCATCAAAACTCATGCTGAAGTTTAGCTGCCATTGTGAGAGCTCTGGGAAGTGAGGCATTTGAGAAGTGAGTAGGTCATGAGGCCTCGCCCTGGGGAGTGGATTAATATTGTTAATTACTACCAGAGGTTAGTTTTCACAGGGTAGGCTGGCTATGAAAAGTGAATGTGGCCTCTTTTCTTCTTGTTTCAGGAAGCTTGTTTGCCTTCCTCCACGTTACAATGTAGAAAGAAAGCCCTCATTAGATATTGGCCTCAAGCTTTTGGACAAGCCAAATGAAACTATATTGTTTCAAAGTTATTCAGTCTATTGTACTGTTACAGCAGAAAATGAACCATGAAAAATTGCTTTAAGGGAAAAGACTGACAGTATTAGGATATAAATATGGAGTAACTGGAATGCTCACACATTGTGTGGGTGAACGCAAAATGATACACCTGCCTTGGGAAAGAAGTTAGCAGTTTCTTAAAAAGTTGAACATGGACTTACCAATGTAACTCAGAAAAATCTATGGCTAATTATCTACCCAAAGGAAATGAAAACGTAAGCCCACATAAACACTGTACACATATGTTCATAGCAGCCATACTTATAGTAGGCAAAGTGTGGAAACAATCCAAATATCCATCAACTAATGAATGGATTAATAAAGTGTTGTATATCTGTAAAATAGAATAGTATTCATCAATAAAAAGGAACAGACTACAGATACATAGTGTAATGCAATGAATTTCAAAATATTATGCTAAATGAAAGAAGCCAGACACAAAAGACTATATATTGCATGATTCCATTTATATGAAGTTTCCAGAAAGGATACATTTATAGAGATAGAAAACAGATGAATAGTTGCCTAGGGCGATGTGGAAGCAGAGGTCGGCTGAACAGGCACCAGGGAACTGTGGGGGTTGATGGAAAGGTTCCAAAACTAGCTTGTGGTGAGAGTTACATGGCTCAATAAATTTACAAAAATTCACTGAGTTGTACACCTATGATGGGTGTATGTCATGATATATAAACTGTACCTCAATAAAAAAGAGGGTAAAAATTAACCTCAGTGGAAATATAAGACAGGAAATGTGATCATCACACACCGTGCTGCTACAGTGTTTACATATACTGAAGCAAATATTGATTTAATCTAAAAATAAGTACAACTGGACTGGAATGACGGAGAAGGAAAAGCAGAGGTGATGGGTGGATGAGAGAGAAAAATGGTCACCTGCATAATAGGAAATAATGAATTAATGCCCCAAATGGATGTATCTAAATATAACAAAGTACACATGTTATTTGAATGTACACATTTAGGTAAATGTCCAAAGATATGGCTTGTAGAACTATGATGACTCTGAAATCATCAAACAGGGAGTAGGAAAATGGTTTTGTTATGAGCCTTTCAGTACAGTTTAACGTTTTAGAACATAGGCATTTATTTTTTAATGAAAATAAGCAAGACTAAACCAAACAC
>NW_004955424.1:17349007-17351466 GCF_000276665.1 Chinchilla lanigera
TTTTTTTTTTTTTTTTTTTTTTTTTTTTTTTTTGGTCTGGGAGATTTTCTACATTTTTCCTAAATTTTATTTCTTAATATTGAGTTTTTTTTTTTAAATGCTTGCCTTCATATATTCAGTTTCATGAGCTTTCTTTTGTTCTTTTAATGTTCCTTCTTATAGTGTCTTGTTAACTGCTTTTATGTCTCTGTTATTACTGTGGGCTTTTTGTTTTTTTATTATGTTTTTTCCTCCTTTGAGACAGGGTCTTGCTATGCAGTTCAGGCTGGCCTAGAGCTCACTTTGTAGCCCAGGCTGATTTCTAACTCAGAACAATCCTCCTTCCTCAGCCTCCCGAGTGCTGGGATTGCAGACATGTGATACCATGCCTGGCCATGGTTTTCTATTTTGTTTTCCTTTTGGTCTATTTTTTTTCCTTCTGTTTTTTTAGTTTCAATGATTTGATTTTAGTAGCTCAGTTATGTGGGATGGTATCAGACTAAGACAAACCTTCAGAGATTAAACTGCCTGTATCCAGTCTGGTAATGGGAGAGAAACTGCCCACATTCACAGAGCAGAGAAAGGGATCTAGTATCTGTTTTTTAAACTGGTCTTAAATCAACTTTCCTTATGTCATCCCATTTCTGGAAGTATGGGTCCCTCTGATACCTAAACATTTGGGCGATTCTAGGAAGACGTTCAGATTTTGTCACTTACCAAATCTGGTTTCTTTTTTTTCCCTAGCCCTCTGTATTCATTGTCACTGCTCCATTTGCTTTCCCATTCCAGAATGTTGTCAAAGTTTCCTGTTCTATCCATGGTTAGAGCTTTATATCTCTAAAAGCAAAAATTTATTGCCATTTCAGTGGAAAGGAGCAAGATTATGCTCAATATACCATCTTTATCTAGGAAACTGACACACATTTTCAATGCAGGGTCATTTTTAATGCTGCATACACAAGGCAACAATTAATTTTTCAGTTTTTAATGAAAATTTTCAAGTGATTCTCAGTGGATATCCTTATCCTGGAGAAGAATGCCCCAACTCCGGGGAAGAGACATGAGGTTGAGGAATGTTAAGTGTGAGAATGACGACAATTGGGATAGGCTAGGGTCGATGTACGTGGTGAGGGATGAGGTGGGTCCTAGGCAATATCTGTAAATGACTTTATAAAACATGGCATCTTAGGTCTATTCAAGCAAAAGCTCTTTGTAGAACCATTTTTAGCAAAATATGTGCTCATGCTCTGAGAAGTCACTTATATTCTATATGGTATGCGTACCAAGTTGTAATGGTTGATGCAGTGTGTCAACTTGAGAAAATTAGAAGTCTTTCTTTTTTTTTTTTGTCTTTTTCAGATAGGGTCTCACTATGCAGTTCAGACTGGCCTTGAGCTCACTTTGTAGTCCAGGCTGGCCTTGAACTCACAATGATCCTCCTGCCTCTGCCTCCCACGTGCTGGGATTACAAGGGTGCACCACCACACCTGGCTCAAGAAGTTTAGCAGTTTAACTAAGTGGTTCAGCAGGAGGCCAGTAACCATTTCACTTTGTAAACATCCCCAGCCTGTGCAAGATGAGGGCATGGCAATGGTGTGAGTGCTACACCCACCTAGGGGGTGGTAGCCTGCTTACAATAGAAGGGAGGAAAAGAGACTTGCCTTCTCCCACTCCCCTTTTGCTCTTGTTGCTTTTGCTGTCTTCTGCGGCCTGAAACTGTTACCCCTCTGCCATGCCACTCTGTCTTGGAGCCAGCTGATTATAGACTGAAACCTCCACAAACTGTGAGGTAAATAAACCATTCCTCCATTAATTTTGAATGTCAGGTATTTTGTCTCAGCAACAAAAGAAAAGTAATCGAGACACAAGTCTTCTCAGTTCTCTTAAAATAACAATAGTCACTCTCATTTAATTTTATATAATATGTGTGTTTGTTGGTTAATATTGATGGTATATACTTTCCATTGAAAAATTGAAAGGAACTCTCCGTTACCAATTAATTTAGAGTTACTTTGCTTGATTCAGATGGAATTTGAGAATCGGCAAAATGCACATCAACAGAACAATAGCAAACAAAGATAGGTGTGGTCCTTGCACCTCTGGAGCTTGCGATCAGAAGGGGCAGTCAGTGTCAGACAATCAACATAATATTGCCAACAATTGTAAAGGTGTTCCTATCATGTATTCTATGTGGAAGTTTTTTTTTTTCAAACCCTTCATCCCATTTTCCAAAAAGTCCCATCTTCTCTGCCTTCAAAAACACAGGCAGTCTTCTCTTTGTGGCTCTCATAGACTTGAATTTCAGTTGCTATGATTTAGTTGTGTTCAGTAACACCAGTTCACCAACAAAACAGCGCAGCTCAATTTCAGCTACTGCAGTGTATTAACAAAGTAATTGCATGAAGTACAAATTTTGCTTCTATTTTTTCACCCACAAATCTCCACCTAAGTGAGAAATACAAGCTGGGCATAGTGGTGCA
>NW_004955424.1:17351765-17357214 GCF_000276665.1 Chinchilla lanigera
GAAATAACAATTGATAATGGTGGAACTGACGTTCAAGGTAAATGAGTTATACAACAAGTATCTGTGCCTGAGAACACTGGTGTTCCCACACTTCAAGAAACTGGAGCTTTATGATCAGAGAGACTTAGAAAAGATGAATACGTCCAAGAGGAAGTGAGACTGACAACATCACATACACAAACTCTCCGCAGTATTTCCTGCTGTTAAAAGTGCAAGGGGTAAAAGGTAAGATGCTGACCCAAAGGTAGGAGTGTAACCATCACCCAGGCATGGGGAAGATGCTTGTTTATTACTGTCAGTGACACAAGAAGAAAAAGGGAAGCACTATTCAAACCACTCTTGTTACATTTTTTAAAAAAGAAACAGAACACTAATAAACCAGACACAGAAGGTTAAAGATCACATGGCTTCTCTTACATGAGAAACCCGAAGTATAAATAATTTAAGGAGTGAAATAGAAGATAGATGATAGAAAACAGGGAGGTATGCCTTTGGATAGAGGATGGGGTTGAGGGATACAGGGAGAAGGGAGGAAGGGGAGGAGTAAAGGAAGTCAAGATGATTAAGATGAAATATGTGTAAGTACAAACTCCCCATGATGAATGTGCATACTATGTGTTGCAAACATACAAATAAATAAATAAACAAATCAGAAGGAACAGTGCCAACTGTTTACTATTTTCAATGGTTTTAATATTTTAAACTTCATTGTCCTAAATGAATGTTTTACTCTTTTTATTTATTACTCTATTCATTTGTAACCAATAATAAAATAATTTTTTAATGTTTGGTGAAAAATTTTAAAGGTTGTAGAACAATTATAATTTTTCCTATTGCTTACTAAGATAAGGATATATATATATATGTACATATGTACATATGTGTATATGAATTTAGTACCAATCAACTTTTTCCTGGATTATTGCTATAGTAATATTATATATGAAAAGATAAAAAATACAGCATATCCTGCAATGATAAATATATTACCATTTAGTTTCCCATTAATCTTTGTTTTGTATATGTTTAGAAACCTGTTGCTATCATTTTAATTCATTCAACTCTTCCTTCACTGTCTTTGATGTCTCAGTCTGTCAGACGATGTACACTATTTTCCGTACTGCGGTTACTCTTTAATAGTATAAAATGAAAAGGTATTTTTATTGGACTAAAAACTACCTATTATGCTTAGAGTTCGGAATAAGTTTCCAGTGTCTACCACAAACCTTTGTTATCTACTCTTGTTGCAACACTTCCGTCTTCAATAGATATTTCTGTTGTTCTCAGTTTTGGGACTAAGAAGAGCAATTCTAAGAGTTTTTCCTTGACACATTATACATTATATTTTGAAATGTTCAGACTACAGGACAGTAAAAAAATAGTATAAAGGATTCCCACATAGACATCAATACAGCATCCTTATGATTTTACCATTTTTGTTTTAATGGTATTCCTGAATATATATATATAGTTTCTCTTGGATCGTTTGAAGGGAGTTGCAGACAAAATGCTCCTTAAACTCCACATATTTTAGTATGTATTTCAGAAAACAAGGATGCATTCTTAGATAAAGTCAATATTACTATCAAAATCAGGAAATTATGCATTCTTTTCTTTTTGGTACCAGTAATCAAACTCAGAGCCTCATACTTGGCAGGCAGGCACTGTGCCACTGAGCTAAATCTCTGGTCCTATGCATTCATTTTTAAGCACAGCATTTTAAAAAATTGTATGTATTAGTAACTGAAACCATGGTGATCATTATTGTGGATGAAATTAGCTGGGTTTCATAGGGCTCACTAAATCACTATTGCCTTTTGTTCTTATTTTTTAAAAAATTGGTTCAAATGATGTCAAAATGAGGCTCATTTCTTCCTGACAATGGTTAGTTATATTACACTGCATATTCCTTGTGGATCTAAAGCAAAATATCAAAAGTTTTTATGAGACCTCCCAGGAATAACACATCTGTCACAGTTTCTAATATGACTATTTTTTTGTCTGTTAAAAATTAGGGAAAACCCTTGGGATTCAAAGATTTGTGATGTGCAGTTTTCAGTGCGCACAGCTCATTTCTTCCCACACATTATAATGTGCCGGAGTTGCTGTGATCTTGAGCTGCCTACCCAAGTATGATGTTGCATCAGCCTTTGCAGTGGAGAAGACACAGTGTGTTCTTTTCCAGTTCTGATATTTTGGTTTGGCTCATGTAATGCCGCTAAGTGCTGGCAAAATCCCTACAGGTTTTTTATAAGTAGATCTCACTTGATATATTTGCTTTCTACAGTGTCCTGAATCACATTTGAGACTTAGGGCTATCATCATGATCATCATTATCAGTATCATTAACCCTCCCTTCCCTCTTTTGTAGCGGTGAGCAGAGGTAGCAACACAGCTGTTTCTTCTTTTCAGTTTTTATTTTTATTAGTACATGCTTGCAGTATATAATGATTACATTCCTTGTGGGGAGTTGGTACATGGACATAACATATCTTAATACTTTTTTCATTTTCTTTTTCTCCCTTCCTTCCCCTTCCCTTTCTGTCTTGCTCCCCTTCACATTTGAAAAAGATCTCTCTCCCTGCTTCTTATTATCTATCTTTTGTTTGGCTCTTTATTTATAAGTTTGGGTTTCTCATATAAGAGAAACCATGTGATATTTAAACTTGTGTATCCAATTTATTTCACTTAAAATTATGGTCTTAAGGTGCATCCGCTTTCCTACAAATAACTCAAGTGTATCCTTCTTTATGGAAGAGTAGTACTCCATTGTATATAAATACCTCATTTTCTTTATCCATTCATACATTCATACATTTGTGATGGATGTATAGGTTGCTTCCAAGATTTAGCTATTATGAGTTCTGCACCTACAATTGTAGGTATGTATGTATCACTGTAATATGATATCTTTAATTTTTTCTCTGAAAAGGGGAATAGTTGGATCAAATGGGATTTCTAATCTTAATTTTCTGAAGAGTCTCTATGCTAATTTCCATAGTGTTTGTACTAGTTTACATTCCTACCAGTAATGTAAATGGGTTCCTTTTCTCTGAAGCCTTACCAGCATTTGTTATTATTTGATTTCTTGAGGATAGCCAATCTTTCTGGAGTAAGAAGGGGTCTCAGTGTTGTTTTAATTTCCATTTTTCTAATGTCCAAAATGTTGAATACTTTTTGTGTACCTATTAGCCATTGGTTCTTCTTCTGAGAAGTGTCTACTCATTTCAATTGCCCCTTTTCCACTTGGGTCATTTAAGGGAGGTGCTAATTTTTTAAAGTTGTTTACATGTTCTAGATATTATTCCTCTATTCAAGGACTAGCTGGCAAGAATTTTTTCCCGTTTTGTAAGTTGTTTCTTTACTCTTTTATTTGTTTCCTTTGCTGTGCAGAAGCTTTTTAATTTGACACGATACCATTTGTTGATTGCTGGTACTATCCCTTGTGCAATTGGGGTTCTGTACACAAAGCCCTTGCCTACACCTATGTCTTCAAGAGTTTTACCTGTCTTATTTTCCAGCAGACGTGTTTCTGTTTTACATAGTACACAAAGAGAGATACGGGTTTAGATTCAATCTTCTGCATGTGGATAGTCAGTTTTCCCAGCACCCTAAAGAGGCTGTCTTTCCTCCATTGTATGCTTTAGGCTTCTTTGTCAAAGACCAAATAACTGAATGTGCCTGGATTTTTTTCTGCATCCTGTTCTCTGTTCCATTGACCTGTGTTTTTTTTTTGTGTGTGTGTGTCAGTACCATGCTGGTTATTTTTTTTTTAAAATATTGTATCTTTGTAATATAACTTGAAATCTGCAGTTGTAGTACTTCCTGCTTTATGCTTGTTACCCAGAACTGCTTTTGATATTCTGGGTCACTTCTACTTTCACATGAATTTTAGGATTGCTTTTGTTATTCCTGTGGGGAATGCTGTTGCTATTTTGATTGGGATTGCATTAAATATGTGTATCAGTTTTGGAAGTGTGGCCACTTTCATTATATTGGTTCTATCTATCTAGGAACATGGAATATCTATCCTTTTTTTTTTTTTTTCTGGTACTGGGAATCGAACTTACGACCTTGCACTTGCCAGGCAGGCACTGTGCCACGGTGCTAAATCCCCAACCCCAATCCATTTTCTAATGTCCTCTTCAGTCTCCTTTTTCAGAGTACTGTGGTTTTCATTGCAGAGGTCTTTTACTTCCTTGGTTAGGTTAATTCCTAAGTATTTCATTTTTCTAGATGGTATTGTGAATGGTATTGTTTTTCTAATTTCTTTTTCCATGAGTTCATAATTGGTGTAGGAAATCATGTTAATGATTTTCATGGGTTGATTTGTATCCTGCTACATTGCTGAATTTGGTTATGAATTCTAGGGGGATTTTGTGGAATTTTTTGGTTCTTCTATGTAGAGCATCATGTCATGTACAAACAATGATAATTTGACTTCTCCCTTTACTATTCATATCTTTCTTATTTTTTTCTCCAGCCTGATTGCTGTGGTTAAAATGTTTCAAGTACTATGTTGAACAGAAGTGGTGATAGTGTACATCCTTGTTTTCTCTTGGTTTTAGAGGGAAAGTGTTATGGTTTGTGTCTGGATGTCCCCCTAAAGCCTCACGCAGTCATGGGTGTGGGCTTCTAGAGTTTATGATTGATCCATGGTCCAGTCCTGGGATTATGAGTTGAGTGCTTCACCTGCTCTGGGGTGGGTAGCTTGCATACAATATAAAGGAGGAAAAGAGGCTTGCAATTGCATCTGCCGCTCCTCCCTTTTGCTCTTGTTGCTTTTGCTATTTTCTGCCGCCATGAACTGTTGGCCTCTGTGATGTGCTACTCTACCTTGGAGCCAGCTGAGTATGAACTGAAACCTCCACCAACTGTGAGCTTAATAAAACTTTCCTTCCTTAATTTTGGGGACTGGGTATTTTGTCTCAGCAATGAGAGAAAAGTAACCAAAACAGAAAGCTTTCATATTTCCTATATAATATGATCATAGCAGTAGATTAGTATAAATGGCTTTTATCAGGTTGAAAAAGGTTTTTCTGTATCTATTTTTTGGGAAGTGTATCTATTTTCTTTAGAGTTTTTACCAAGAATAGATTTTGGAGTTTGTCAAATCTTTTTTGCACCTATTGAGAAGGTCATGTAATTTTTGTCTTTGTTTCTGTTTATGTAATATATTCAATTTATTGATTTGTGTATGTTGAACCTTCCCAGTGTCCCAGGAAGGATTACTTGATCATGATATAGGATTATTTTGATGATTCATTGTATTCCATTTTCCAGTGTCTTGTAGAAGAGCTTTGCATTTATGTTCATTAAAGAGATTGGCCTGTATTTCTCTATTTGGTTGGATCTTCATCAAGTTGTGGAATCTGGGTAAAAGTAGCTTCCAGGAATAACTTTGGGAGTATTTCTTCCCTTTCAATTTCTTTTTTTTTTTTTTTTTTTT
>NW_004955424.1:17363854-17367162 GCF_000276665.1 Chinchilla lanigera
CATATTGAGGAATCTGTCCATTTCTTCTGAATTATCTAATGTATTGCAAAGTAGTTGCTAGTAATCTGCATTACTGTTTAAAGTCCACTTTGTCTGAAAATAAGATAGCTACTTCTGCTTGTTTTTGGGTTCCCACTGCATGGAATACTTTTTTCCATTCTGGTGAGTCCTTTACTTCCCATCCATACCTATATTATCAGTCCCTATCTAACGATCATCAAATTACAATCATTTTAATGTTAAGTGCGGTATTGGTTTCTTGGTACTAATCTGACAAATCTGGGAATGGTGGCACATGCCTACAATTCTAGCACTGGGTGGGCCTAGGCATCTTAGTGATCCTGTCTCAAAAAACAAATGAGCAAACAAACAAACAGATAGAGGGAGCTGGGAATGTAGCTCAGTGTGAAGGATGTTGTTTAGTCCCCAGTATTGCAGGAAAGAAAAATACTTAAACAATGTTCCCACTTTTTAAAGTGAGTTTGCAACAGGCTTTTCATTTTTTTTTTTTCAGCCAATAGGATTTTCTGTATATGTGTGTGTGTGTGTGTGTGTGTGTGTGTTTGTATGTGTGTATAGACACAAGGGTGCATATAGTCACAAATACCTCATTTATAAATGTATCGGTTATATTACTTTGCTTTTTGGACTGTGACAAAATGCTTGACATACATAACCTAAAAGAGATGAGGGGTAATTTGGTTCACCGTTTCAGAGGTTTCAGACCATGATCAGCTGGCTATAAGGCAGAAACTTTGCAGAAAGGCATGGCAGAGTTGATCACTCATGGTGGCAAGGAAGCAGAGAGTAGGAACAGAGCCAGAGAAAAAGGAAAAGATGGGACAGGGTATACCTTTCAAAGGCATGCCTCCAGTGGCCTACTTTCTCCAGCCAGTCCCTACTTTCCAGTAGCCCATTGAGCTTTGAACTCATTCATAAGGATGATGACATTAACATCCTTATGAGCCTATTACTTCTTTTTTTTTTTTTTTGGTTTTTCTCCGGTACCGGGAACCGAACTCACAACCTTGCGCTTGCCAGGCAGGTGCTTTTGCCGCTGAGCTAAATCCCCAGCCCTGAGCCTATTACTTCTCTAGGCCTTGCATCTGAATATTGCCACATTGGGGATCAAGCCCTCAATATATGTCTGCTTGGGGGCTATTTCATACTTCAACCATAACATCTTTAAGTTTTTACAATTTTTTTTACAGTGCATAAGGTTTTCATATAATATTAAATAATCTTTGGCTGTCTTTTAATAGTTATAATGTTTTTATATACTATAAATAATCTTTGGTAGTCTTTTAATAGTTATAATGTTTTACATAACAGCCAGTTATAACATAATTAAATTATACCTTTATCCCTCAAATCTACAACGTTCCACTAATGTTGAGCAGAGCATTATACAAGTAAGGTTTGGTGATAAATTCTCCAAAGCATAATTACTGAGTCAAAGGTATGCAAGAGGTGATCAAAGATCTGATGAATATTTTAAAAAGTTATTACAGTAAAAAACACATTGCCATTAACTTCCTCAAAATACTCCCACATGATACAAATATACTTGTCCCACTGTTCTTGGTATTTTCTGGAGTAGTTCTGGAAGTCTTTTGTGAGTGTCTTTAGTTGCACTGTTGTAGTTGCCTCTATTTCCTGAACTGATTCAAAACTTCCATTTCATGGTCATCTTGATTTTTGGGAAGAGCTAGAAATTGCGTGCCAGAGCTAGAAGTTGCGTGGATAAGAAAATACTGTAACATTTTTTACCAGACTGCGTTTCTATGGATTGTACTCTTAACACATTTACCAGATTTTTTTCTTCCCTAGTGAAGACACCTACAAAAAATGACTTCCAGAACTGCTTCAGAAAGTGGCATGAATGATGGGGTAAGTGTGTTCGAAGGGGGGACACTCAGAGGAAACTTAATGACACTGTATCTTTTGCTGTAACAATTTTTAAATTTAAACATTTACTGTATTTTTATAGTACCTCATATATTCATATTTGTAAATGTTTATTTTAAACTTATATTTACATTTGATAGATCATGAAACCGTTTCCAAAAGGATTATTACAGTCTACTGCCTTACAGACTATGAAAGTGTATGTATTTTGTTGCATTTTTGCTGTGCTAATTATTTTTGTTTTTTCACTGCTAATTTAATGGAAGAAAAGTATCACTTGTACATTATTGTTACTATTATTATTTGCAGTTCTGAAGACTTAACCCAGGGCTTTGCACATACTAAGCAAGCACTTTGCCACTGAGCTACTTCCCCAGCCCCTGTACATTTTTATTATTAGTAGTAGAGTATATATTCACAAACATTTTGATTTTTTTTTACAAATTTTCTCTAGAAGTTTCTTTAGTTCTCTATTTTAAATCTTGTCAACAATCATGTAATTAGAGAAAATTAAACCATAACTTAAACTCTTTTTTTGGGGGGGTAGTCAAAAACTCATGCTTGCCAGGCAGGCTCTGCACCACTGAGCTAAATCCTTGACTCCATAATTAAACTCCATATTCTAGAATTTTAATCAACCAGAAAGAATTTCTTGTTGTATTGATGCTATTTGTAAAGTATTATCCTTTAGAGTTACATTCTTTATTTCTCATTATTATAATCCTACACTAGAATTTCTGTCAACTAAATTGGCAGTCAGAATTGAAATGCCAGTAGTTTCCTATATATGAGTTTTTTTCTTCTGGGAAAGGGTTAGTGATTCTGGGAGTAACGGCAAGGAGTGGTGTCTGTCTGGGCTGTAGGTTTATGGCCTTGAGAGCCCTGGAGTTATAAGAAAGGACTCATTAATCTAAGATCCTCACGGGAATATGAAGTTGTATTCACCAGCCAACATAATTGTGCGGGAGTGTCCCAAAGAAGTCACAGTCAAAGAACTATTTCCTAAAAAGAAAACCTACAAAATGATATGTTTGGTTCTTTGTAGATTTAAAAAAGAATCAAAGAAATAATGTTGCTCGTCATACCAATTTTTGGTTATATGCTCAATAAAAAGAATCAGATCATTACTTTCCTTGACATATTTGCAGCTGTCTGTAGTATATGAGAATTTAACAAATCCTGTATCTCCTCATTTTAACATTTTTGCTCAAAATAAGAATCTATCACTTTTTACCTGTTTCTCACTTTTGTCTCTATGCTTTCCTCTGCCATGTTCACTAACCTTGAAATTGCTTTTTTCAAACTAGCTTTTCCTTTTTGCCCAATTTTCTCCTTCTCCTTTTCTTTTCCCATAAAGCTTTTAAAAACCCTGCAGAAGATTCCTCTGCAGAGATGATATA
>NW_004955424.1:17367278-17378781 GCF_000276665.1 Chinchilla lanigera
TATTTGCCTAAGTGAGTGATTTTCTTTGGTTTGCCTGGTTCTTTAGTGTAGACAGGTCCTAAACCTTTTTTTGTGAGATAAGAAAATATCATGTGACCTGAATCTGTCTTGGATTCTAAGTGTGTGCTGGGTTTAGCATCTCCTGGTTTTCTCAGGCTTGTGAGATTACCTCTGCTGTGACCTTGGCCAGTGCAGAACCAGAAACCCCACTTCATGCTGGGATCCCACTTAGACCAGTGATGACAGCTAATTTCCCTAAGCTGACTTCAAGAAAGCCTAGCTATGCTCAAAATACAGCTTGTCCAGTCCTCTGTTCTTCCCAGTTCTTGTTCCTTGTCCTCTGTCCATTCACTCTGCCCACTTTCTGTGATTAGCCTTCTCTTCAACATTCTGCCCACGATAGCCCTGCCTAGGGTACATAGCTCTGCTATCATCTGCTCCTGCGAGATCTCCCTGTCTGAGATGAAAGCAGATCTCCGGTGCGATCAGAGGAAGGAGGTGGTAGAAGTAATCTCTAACTGCTCATGCCTACTTATTTTCATGTTTTGTGTAAAATTGTCCTCTTTTGAGGCTGCTCACTTCAAATATCAGGCGCTGGGTTTACCAGTTGCATTAACTGAAAGTGCTGATCCATCTCTGCACTTTCAACACCAGTGTTGCCCACTAGCTCAACTTTTTTCCTACATCCGTATCCTCTCTTGGTCTTGAATATCTACTTTGGAGACTCTTTCAGTCCTTAGGAGATATGGCCAGGTTAGGTTACAATTTATTTCTTGACTCATTTAAAGCAATGAGACAAAAGTTTCTTTTCTTTTCTTTTCTTTTTTTTTTAAAGCAGAATATATTTATTGAGGGAAAGAAAGCTTCTGTCCAAGAGGGGGACAGAAGAAGAGCCAAATGGGTTACTCCAAGACTCTGTCTTTTCTAGGGACTTTTATAGGGCAAAACGATGAGGTGAGGCAGGTCCAAGGTAAGGGAAAAATGGACAAAACTATGGTCAGCTAATAAGAATTGTTTAGGTAAAATTGATTAAATTGGGATCGAATGGGGAAGCAAGTCGAGTAGAAAGTGGGCATGAATACAGAACAGGGGCTTTTCCTGTAGGGGGTTGGGTCAGTGGCTCTTGGGTGATCACTACCTATTTAGAATATTAATCCCTGATGTCCATCCCTAGGGAGGTAAGAGGATGTGTTTGTTTAATCCTTAGTCTTGAGATCTGGCCTGAAGCAAGTACTGCCTGTCCATTTGTAAGGTATCTTGTCTTTTATTCTGGCTCCTTCGAGGGCCTGGCCCTGTCTGACTGCCTATATTTTTGTCTAACTCAGCTGCTATAACATTCCCCCTTCTGAAGAAGCAACCCGAACTGCCGTGAGGGAGTAACAGGCCATGACCATTCTGGATTCTTCAGGCTGAAAGGAGTCGTAGATTGGCAGAGATACTCTTCAGAGGGTCTATCTAAAGGCCCTCGATAGACCCCAGGTGTTTTCATCTTGGGCAGGTGTATAACTTTAAATCTCTGCATTCCATTTTGGCTCTAGGGGATAGATAGGCCACACACAGTGCAGAAAAATATTAAAGGGCTCTTTCTCAATGTGTAAGGATCAAACATCTTCCAGTACTTAATGGTGCAACTGAGTAGAGTAAGCAACCTTGACTGTGAGTTTCCCGTGTCTCTGTCCCAGGATCTCGGTGGGGAACTCCAAAATGACACAGGAAAATAAAAACTCCCAACCTGAATGAGATCTGGGATGAGTTTGTGTTCTCTAAAATCAAAGAATGAATTTTAGGAACAATGGAGGGTAAGAGCAGAATATATTCATTGAGGGAAAGAAAGTTTCTGTCCAAGAGAGGGACAGAAGAGGGGCCTGAGTGGGTTACCCCCCAAAATTTCTTTTCTTTTCTTTCTTTCTTTTTTCTTTTTGTTACCAGGAATCAAACTCAGGACCCTGTGCTTGCCAGGCAGGCACTGTGCTGATGAGCTGTATGCCCGGCCCCCAAAATTTCAAAATTCTAAAAGTGGTAGTGTATACAACTGTTTACAAGTTATTTAGGCCCTGAAAGAGAATAAATTTCCCTCACCACACAAATATGCATTGCACTGAGGATAATTCAAGTGATTTTCCCAACGAGTATAATATAAATGGATAACCCTGTTGTTTATATTGAAAAGCTTTCCAAGCCAGTGAATGGCTTGATACATTTTGTATATACATGTTCAATAGTGTCTTGTTTTAACTGCTGATATTTTTCAGTTATTGACTCACAGCGCAATTTAGCATTTACTGGGGCATATTTTAAGACACAAATGTTATTTTAATTAATTTAAGTTTAAAAAGGTTTTTACCTATAAGGTTCTTCACTTTCTATCCAAGATAATATATGCTTGTGTGTGTGTGTGTGTGTTGTCATTCAAGATGATTCTGGACCTTACATGTTTCTGAAGGCCACTACAAACTCTCAAGTGTCAAAATAGCATGTATTGTGTAATATTTCATATAAAAATAGAGTGAAGTACAATCAAGAGTATAAAAGGCCTCACACAGTTGTACCTCAGCTGCACTACAGACTACTGTACATCTTCATGATTGCTGGAAGAGACCACTTTTGCAGGCTGAACCTCTGTGTGCCCAAAACTGCCTGTATTAATGGTTATGGAGATCCTGAGAGTCTTTGCTGCACATACATTTGTACTTTTACACACTTAAACTACTTATACCTAAGTAGGCCTTACTTATGGGATGAGGGGGTCAAAGACTACAGATATTAAAATACACAGATCTATATCAATATTTATCATTAATTGAATTCTCACTGAAAATATGTGACTGGAAGTTTGTTTGTTTTTTTTTTTGCAAAACAGAGGGCATATTTTTAATACTGACTTTCAAAATAATACCAATTAGGTTGTTTGAGAAGACTGTTTTAAACCCTATAATTGCATACATATACAAACCCAGTGCTTTACTCTACTTTTTTCTGGGGGCGTGGTACTGGGGATCAAACTCAGAACCTTGCACTTGCCAGGCAGGTGCTTGTGCCGCTGAGCTGTCTCCCCAGGCCCCCCATTGCTTTATTCTGTGAGTGCTTGATACACTATAATTACAGGGCTAACAACCCTCATAAGTCTTTACCTTGGTTTATTCTATAGAAGTATTTCATCACTTTGGAAAAAATAATTCTGGGATAACTGTAAAATTTGTTTTACTAGCTATGAGTGGCACCTGAAACTGTAGGTATTTCAGAGATTGCTTCTCGGGAGGTGTTCATCTGAGTGCAAATGAGTTTGGCTCTGAACAGCTTTTAGCAGGCGTTTGACAGCTTGGCTGACTGGCACGTTGTCATCTTCATAACACACCTAAAATGCAGAGTGCCAAAAATCACCAACAGGTTTGGTGTAGTTAAAGATCTGAGACCTTGTCCAACTTAGTTAATCCTTCAAATCATGGTAGCAGAAATATGCCAGCTTTAATTAAAATTGTAGCTTATAGTGTAAAAGATGATTATCTTAGGTGAAGATATATATTTTTATCTTAATATCCATATTTGGTTAAAATTATTCTTTGCAAGTCTTGAATGCAGTCAGGACTGCCAACGGATGGCAGTGAAAAACTCCTTGAGCCATGGCAGGTACTTGTGGTACCGATCAGCACTTTCTTCCTCTGACCATTTTGATTTCTAGCTCTAGGGCTGTACAACTTGGGGTGTTTTTAACTGATGAGGAACAAAATCTATTTCGGTTATATCATATGCTGATGACAGACATTAATAAAAACAGTGAAAGGACTTGGAGAGAGTAAGTGGTTCACGTTACATAAAATGTTATTCTCCAGAGGTGCTCTGGTCTAATTGGATAGACTTGGGAGGATTCTGAGTGTGTATATGTGTGTGCACACACATTTTAGTTACTGTTCACCAGTTAGTGAAATATGAAAACAGAACAGTCTTAAAAATGTGTAAGGTTTAATCTTTGTTGAAGATTTTGTTTTCAGAAATTTTTGTCATGTCGCAAATTTTTCACTAAATGTTTCTATGTCCAGTATAATACATTAAGCATCCACTTTAAATTTCTTCTCAAATATTTTTTCCTAAAAGAGAAATGTGGGATTCCTGGACAAAGAACTGAAAGAGCAGGAACATAATGCAGGAAATAGTAAAAACAAGAATCGGTGGGAAGACAAACTAAGAGAGTCAGCTCTCCTGAGGGTGAAGGTTGAAGATGAGTCTGAGAGAAGCAGGGAGGCATGTTAGAAGACTGAAGCGCAGTAAATTACTGATGCATCTGATAATTAGTGACTTGAGGAAGGTGCTTATCACAGTGCCTAAATGTAATCAAGGCTTTATGTGGCAAACTTGCAGCCAATAGCACACTGAGTGGAGCAAAACTGGAAGCATTTCCTCCAAGATGAACAAGAAGACAAGGATGTACACTCTCACTGCTCTTATTCAATATATCACTTGTGGTTTAGATCTAAATCGTACCTCCAAATTCTCTTAAGTGTAGAAGGTGATTGGCTCATGGGGGGATAAACTCATCAGTGATGTGTGCACAACTATTAGAAGATGGGGCCTACCTAGAGGTGGATCCCTGGAGGTGCGATCTGGAAGAGTGCATTCTTGTCCCCAGCTGTTCCCTTCTCTCTTTGCTTTCTGGCTGCCATGAGTTGAGCACCTTTCCATCCCTGTGCCCTTCAATGTACCTTTTCTGCCTTGGAGCCAGCCAACCATGGACTACAGCCGCGATCCAAATAAACCTCTCCTCCTTTGAATTGCTGGTGTCAGATATTGTGTCTGAGAGATGGGAACATGTTAAGACAGAGTTTGGTATTGACAGTGAGGTCAATGCTGTGATTGTACCTGACTATGTTTGCTAGAAGCCTTTGAACTGATATACAGCAAGAGTTGGAAAGACTTGAAGGTATTAGCTACTGAAGCCCTAGACTGCTAAAGCAGAGCTTGATGGGAGATTCTGATCAGAGCTCAAAAGACCAGAATTCTGATTGCAATAGTTACAGTAAAGGCTGGACTCAGAAGGGTTCAGTTGGGGATGAGGACTCCTTTGTCATTTGTGTGTTACACTCCAGCTGAAAATTTGTCTTTTTATTTTGTCCATGATCTGGTTCAGTCGAGCCCTGGCAGGAGCTGTGGTGACTCTCATCTTCTCCATCTCTTTTTGCAGTCTCTCTCTCTCTGGTGTGGCTGTCTCTGATGTTGTCATCAAGGTATTCAGTGACGTGAAGGTGCACAAATCCTCAGTACTGGAGGAAGTGAAGAAGGCAATGCTCCTCTACCTGAGTGAGGACCAGAAGAGCATCCTCCGGGAGGAAGGCAAGGAACAGATCAAGTTGCTCTCAGGTAGCAGCTTCAGGAGGGACTGCATTTTTTTTTAAGGGTATCCCTACAACCCACTCATTCCTCCCCTTTCCCATGCTGCAAACTTGCAATGCAAATAGTGACTGTGTGCTTATCTGTTTAGTTCTATGCATAAATGGCATGTTGTGGAGATGACCCTTCCCTATGCTGGCTGGTTATCCTCCTTTTCCCCTGGTCTTGGCCACTCATGGAAGCAGGACCAGAAAGGGATCTTCAATTAAAATAAAATTAAAATAAAACAACTTTTCCCATGTCCTGAAACTTTGCAGCTGACTGAGGTCAAAGACTGAGGACTAATTAATCTGGGGGAGGAAATTACAAAGGAGGCTAATGTTTAGGCTGTAGAATGGGTACTGCTGGCTATTTTTAGCAAAATCTATAGTGAAAGCTAGGACTCAAAAGCAGAGCTGAATAATTTGAAAAAAATTTTTTTTCTAGTTGCCAAAAAGAAAACACCTATAAAGTAGGGCTGAGGATAGCTTGATTGGAGAAAAGATTAGCATTATAAAGAAGCTAAGTACTTTGCTTTAGGACAGAAGGAAAAATGGCTTGAGGAAATTTCAGGATTCAGCTGGACCCAACCATTGGTAGACTGAAAAGTGCAAAACTATGAAACTTCCATTTGAGATGACAGGTCCTGGGTGCTCTGCTCAAGAAGGGCTGCCTAGGGCTAGGGGTATAGCTCAGTGGCATAAGCACCTGACTGGCAAGCACAATGTCCTGAGTTTGATTCCTGGTACAAAAAAACAAAACAAAACAAAATAGACTACTTCATAGTTAGCATAAGAAGGGCTGCCTAGGCCATTAGTTCTCTGGTGTTTGTTTTACAATGCTCGGTCATCAGGCACTGAGTCGACTACTACTATGATCTAAGCAAGGGGTCCTAGCTACTGCTTGATGAGGCAGAGGAACTTGGTATCATCCATGTGGTGCTGTTTTTACAGCATGTAGAATGCAAGAGTTCTGGGGCCACAGGGGTGTTTATCAAAATTTCAGAAGAAGGTCTGGCAGGACAGGCAGTTTCCCTCTGAGATGGCAGTGCTTGAAGCTGTGAAAGTGAAGTAGAAAGTGCAATGGACACCCCAGGAAGTTGGAAATACCAGGAACATAGAATGTCTGTGGAGGAGAGGCATAGGCAGTGAGCTGAGACTGCCCAAGAGAGGTCATGTGTGCTCCAACTGGTAGCGCCTAGGGATGGGGCTGCCCAAGGCCTTTGCAGTTCGTATTTCCCTACATCCTACCCCAGGTGCTGAATGTGGAGCTACATGATTTAATATTTGACATGCTGGTTTTTGGTCTTGTTTTGATCTGATTACTTTCCATCCCCCTGTTGCTCCCATTTGGTAGGTGAATGTTTACCTGTTCCATTGTATGTTAGAATTATTAAACCTTTTTTATTTTAGAAGGGCTTACAGCTAAGGATTTGATTTGAGTCTCAGTGGTGACTTTGGACTTGGACTTTTTAGCAATAATGAAACTATGAAGATTTGGCAGCTTTTAGAGATGGACTAAATGCATTTTAAATAAAGAGGTACATGTATCTTTTGGGAGCCAGGGGAGAAATTTTATGGTTTAGATCTAACGTGTTCCCCCAGGTTCTCATGTGTGTGGAAGGAAATTGGATTATAGTTGAATATGCTGTTAGGAGGTGGGACCTGGTTCCAGGTGGGTCCTGGGAGTGTGTCCGTGAAGGGTCTGTTCTTGTTTTTGGGTCCTTTCTTCTCTCTCTGCTTCCTGGTTCCCATGTATTGAGCACCTTTTCCTCTGCGTGGCCTTCCACCACACCACTTCTACCTTGAAGCCTGCTAGCCATAGACTGGAACCATAAGCCCAAACAAACTTCTCCTTTAAATTGGTAGTGACAGGGAAGTGACTTAGGCTATACTAGAAGTCTTAATTAGAGCAATTAGGCAAAAGAAGAAAATGTAAGTATACAGACAGGAGGAGAGGAAGTCAAATTATCTGTAACTAGCAATGGTATTATTTTTGTACGTAGAAGAGCCTAAAGATCCGACAAAAGACTACTGGAACTGTTAAACAAATTCACTAAGCTAGGAGGATACAAAATCAATGCACAAAACACAGTACTATTTCTCTGTACCAGCTGCAGATCTGCTGAGAGCAAAATCACAAAAGCAATCCCATTTACAATAGCTAAAATCAATCAGTCAATAATAAAATATCCAGGATTAAATCTCACTGAAGAAGTGAAAGAACTTTATAAGGAAAATTGCAAAATACTAATGAAAGAAATAAAAGACTCTAAAAGATGGAAAGACCTCTCATATTCATGCACTAGGAGAATTCATTTTATTAAAATATTCATCCTACCCAAAGTCTCAGAGAGATTCAGTTCAGTCTCCATCAAAATACCAATGACATTCTACACTACTAGAAACAAACAATCCTAAAATGTATATAGAAGCACAAAAGACCTGCAACTACAGCACTCTTGAGCAAAAACTGCAAAGTTAGAGGCATTACAATACCTGATTTCAAGACAAATCACAGAAGCATAGTAAATAAAGGCAGCATGGTATGAGCATGAAAATAGCCGCATTGATCAATGTCCCAGAAATAAACTGACAAATCTGCACTCAACTGACTGTTGCTTCACAAAGAATGCCAGAAATATGCATTGGAGAAACAATACTATCTTTACCAAATGATGTTGGGAAAACTTAATATCTACATGCAGAAGACTGAAGTTTGACTTCTATCTCTCACCCTGTACAATAAGCAACACAAAAGAGATCAAAGATCTAAATGCAAGAGCTGAAACTAGCGAAAGAAAACAGGGGAAATGAAGACATTGGTGCAGGCAGTGATTTTTTTTTTATAAAGCCCCAAAAGCGCAGGAAACAAAAGTAAAAATTGATAAATGGGATTATCAAACTAAAAAGCTTCTACACAGCAAGGAAACAATGTAATGAAAATATAACCTAGACAAGGGGAGAAAATAATTACCAACTCTTCACCTGGATTCAAAGTGTTTACCGTACCTGCCTGAGAGTGAAAAGTCCATTAACATGAGTGGCTGGTACTGTTTTCATATCTCTGAACTTCAATTTCCTTACCTGCAGGATACTAGATACTGTTTTCTGTGTACAAAAGGATTTTTAAAAAGTGAACTTTTAAAAACCTGAAGTATATATATATATATTTTAATAAGGCATCCAGTGTTTATGCTCTAAAAGTTATACATACACTTGGGTTATTTATTTAGTTTTTTGAGATGGATCAGATAAGTTATATATGTTTAAGGGAGTGCCCTTTTTATCTCAGGTTTCAAGTTTAATGATACATGTATTTTTTTTTTTTTTTTTGTCTTTTTTTGGTGGGGCACCAGGAATTGAACTCAAGATGTTGCCCTTGCAAGTCAGACACTTATGCCACTGAGCTATATCCCCAGCTCCCCTTCTTTTTGTCTTTTTGAGACAGGGTCTCATTGTGCAGTTCAGGCTGGTCTTGAGCTCACTTTGTAGCCCAAGCTGGTCTCAGACTCACAATGATCCTCCTGCCTCAGCCTCCTGAGTGCTGAGATTACAGGCATGTACCACCACGCCTGGGTAATGGTGTAAGTATTGCCATAGTATTCTCTTATCAGAAAAAGAAAATGAAAAAAGAACCCTCTACTGTTTTTGTAGCCATTTCTTATTTTCTTATTGTTAGTATTTTATTTGTATTTTTCTTCTTTTAAAAAAATCATTTTGTTTACTAGTTTTTCTAATTATTTTTTCTGTTTACAAACCAGCTTTTATTAATTTGCTTTATTGTTGTTGTTAAACATTTTATTAATTTTTACTTTTATTTAAGTTCTTATATTTTATATTCATTTTACCCTGCTACATTTCAAGTTGGGTAGTTGAGTAATTGATTTTTTACTATTTTCCTAAAAGAGTATATGCAGTTGAGAATATACATTTTCTCCAAAGCTTTATCTGTATTTCATAGTTGTGATATGTAGAATTTGCATTGTTGTTCAGTTATTAGTATTTTAAAACCACCATTGCAATTAGAGCCCATGAATTATTTAGATATGTATTTTATTATTTTCAAATATATGGTATTATCTTTGACTTTAATATTATTGCAGTTGTTCAGAGATTGTGGTCTGAATGATAAAATTATTTGATATTTGTTGAGGTTTGCTTCGTGTTCCGGTACGCAGTCACCTTTTGCAAAATTTCTACATGGGCTTGTGAAAAGTATGTATTCTTTAATCGGTGGGTGAAATTTTATCTGCCAAATGTTATGCAACGCAATGATATTTTCCCTTGATTCTTTAAGTACTAGGAAAAGATTGTTAAATTTTTCCAGCATGATTGTTGCACTAGCAATTTATTCCTGCATGTCAATGAATTTTTGCTTTATATTTCTTAAGGTTATGTTAGAGACGTGCAAGTTAGCAATTTTTATATCTGCATAATAAATTGTTGCTACTTCGGATACTTAATGACTTTCTTTATTTCCAAATAATTTTGCCTTAAACTGCATTTTGTTTGCTATTAGTATAGTGAAAACCACTCTTTTTTTTTCCAGTGTGGAGGGACAGGTAGTTTTCTTTCCCTCCCTTTATTTTTAATCTTTCTATGTGCATATTTTGTGTCCCTCTTTTAAATACAGATAGGGTTTTTTTTTTTTTTTTTTTCTTACTCAGTCTTAAGAGCTCATAATCAATTTGTTTTAATCTTAACAGAAAACAATTTTAAATGGAGAATTCAGTTCTTTTATTTATTTTTTTATTAATGAAGCTTGGGGATTTATTCCTAGCATGTTTTTACTTCCCCTGCTTCCCTCTTGAGTATTAGATTAGAGCTTAGATACGGCAATTATGTACACAGATGATTGTAAAGGAGTTTGGAGTGAGTATTTTGTCAAGAATGAGGGTAGAATTACTGAGAAGAGAGGACAGAACTTAGAGGAAGATTTAAGAAGCCAACAGGAACAGGAAAACAAGGAGACAGATAAATTTTGGCCAGAGAGACAGGAAAAAGCTATGGAAGGGGCAGTGTCTTACAGCCCAGTAGCTGAAAAATTTTTCAAATAGGAGCACATGGTTAGCACAATTAGATGGTTCTCATTCTATGCAAAGTGAATAAATTTTGTGGTTAGATGGTTCAAGAGTTTTGAGAGTATTGTTTCAATGGAATAACTAACACATTTTATTATTAAGAAAAATCCGATTGCAATCTTTGACTGAAAGATTAATGAGGAGAGGTCCCTTTTGCACAGAAGAAAATCCTCCTCAAGATGTCGGAGTAATGATGTAACAGGAGCAACTGATGAACTGAAGTGTTCTAGACAGTAAAAATCTCCACACTTCCTTCTGGTGCAGGTTTCTTTTCAGGGGTCCACTTAGAGATTGCACAGATTACATGCCCAATTACAACTGAGAAGAAATGCAATATAAATGATGAGGGTGTCTCCACAGGCAGCACTGACAGATCCATTAATTTCGGTATCATTGATCAAGCACTGTGAAGTTAGTCCTGCAGTGTGGTTTAGATCAGAGCATACATTAATAAACGCGCTTGCACTTGACCTATAAAATGAATGATCAACATGTCTCACAGGGCTCTGAGACTGGGGAGCTCTCTGAAGAATCATCACTATCACTAAGCCATTTTAAAGGCCTGGTTTTAGATTTTCATTAGGAGAAATATCTTTGAATGCCTTTGCTAATGAAAACCGAGTACCTAATTTCTGCTAAAACAGACTCAGGGGCAATTATTAAAGTTTTTGCTCTTTAAGTGAAAATAAAGTAATTTTACTTTACCTGCACCTTCTATCTCCTTTCCTTGGGGAAATAACTGGAAGTACCAATTAACTTAGCAAATATTTGATGAACAGCAGTAAGAGTGTGATGTCATCCTAAATGACACTAACTTATCAGATAGCTTAAGAGCAACTATTTATATTTTATTAGGAAAATAATATTTATATCCTCCAGGCATAGTTATTCACACTCCTGGGAGCTTTGACTGTTAAAACAAGACTGTTCATCTCCTAGAACTAAAAATTGGGCAGTAAAAAAATCCGTGGTGTTAAAAGGAGGCTACTCTTTAAAATGGCTACTCTCAAAAAAGAGAGTTCCTTTTGTGAGGAAAATCCTGTTGAAGGTTCTTTGGTT
>NW_004955424.1:17379026-17443840 GCF_000276665.1 Chinchilla lanigera
CTGCTGTTTATTGTCAAGTAACAAAACGTGGGTAGTTGCTTCTTGGCAGCTCCAGGAGAAGTTGTTGTAGGGCTTGAGCAGTATTCGGACAAGAGAAAACATGGAGTGAAATGGTCATGGTAGGGAGGTAACGTGGCTAGTAAGCAGGACCCAAGGAAGAAAGAGGGTTGGTAACAGGCTGAGTGTAGCAGAACGGCTGAGAATGTCTGTCATGTAAAATAGTCCATATGAAGGTGAGTATTGATCTTTGGTATTGTCTTAGTTACTTTTCTCTCGTTGCTGAGACAAAATACCTGACACCCAGAATTAAGGAAGGAATTAAGGAATCAATGAGAACTGAATCAGCCAAGGCACCCCAGCCAAAATAAAAACAAACAACAAATAAACAAACATCTCACAAAAGCTGACAAAACCAAAATATACCTTGAAATTTCTAGGTTTTAATTGGGCATAAAAGCTTTTTGAAAGATAAATGAAGACATTTTAACTTTGTTTCTCAACTGCTGGAACTCTAGATAACTAAGAAACCTCTACCTGTACTTCACAAGCTTTAATTTACCTGTGAAATGGGGGGATTACATGAGTTACCTCTTATCAAAGTGCATGGCATATAATGCCAGCTTTTACAGAAGGTAATTCTTGGTGTTTTTGTTTTTCTCTTTGAGACAGGGCCTCACTATGTAGCTCAGGTTGGCCCTGAACTCACAGCAATCCTCCTGCCTCAGCTTCCCAAATGCTGAGATCATAAATATACACCATCACAACCAGCTAGAAGGTGATTCTTGATATTGTCTGAAGAAGTAATGTTTCTATTTAACTTCTATCATATACCTAGAATGTGCCAGAATCTGTTAGAAGATACAAGGAAGAAAAAACACTGTGCCTTTTATTAAGGAGGATACAATACTCAGAACTTTGGAAAGCTACAAGGCCCAGTCTTCCCTTCACATGTCTAGATTTATAGCCAAGCAGCAATAGCCAAAAGAGGACATATCGGGACCTAAAATTTGTACCTGGAAACCAATACTGCTGTAACACATAGCCCCTAGCAAGGAGAGAGGGGAAATGAGCCATCTCAAAGCACAACTATCATTCTTTTGTAGACCTGAGCTGCAGAGGGAACCCTTTCTTCTCCCCTGGGAGGAAGCCCCCACTGTGCTGTGCTTGCTTCATGCAGATTGGAAGTAGATGTAGAAACATTACCTCCTTGGGAATAAGGGAGTTTGAGAGAAAGTGAGGACGCAATGAAGCCTCATCCGCTGGTGGGTGGGGCTTAGCCTAACCCCACTGTTATATAAATGACTCCTCCTTTCGTCTCGTGAATGTTGCATGTGTCTGCAGTTCTAAACATTTGAGAGAATGGATTTTGCATTAAAGACATCTCCGTTCATGTTTATTAATGGAGCAGTTGTGGAAACAGGACTGGTGTTTGTTTCATTTATTTAGCACTTGTGACAAGATGGCTCTGCGCTTGGCCTGTGTGAGGACATTACTTTATTGATTAAATAATGTGATGAAAGGGAATGGTACTTATGTGTTGAGAGATTATTGCCAGAGACACTTGGCCAGCAGAGTGCTGACAGCAGAGCGGTGTGACACTTTCACTGTGAGTTAGTAATTAGCCGCCAGTTGGACCAGAACTGCAGTGTCCTGGGGAATATTCCTCGTAATGTTGCTGGTTTGCGTTGCTGGAGGTACGTAGGATCATATATCCTGTTTCCCCACTGAGCTCAATTTTTGCTTTTGATATAATAAAAAATAAATACCCGAAACTGCAATGCTACAAAATAATACATTTGGAATATCACAAAAGAAAACATCCACTTTTATAGGAAAGGGACACAGTTTTAATCTCAGGTATCATATGAAACAGTAAACAACTTCAGACAATACATTTATTACTTTACCTTGTTGCAGCTCTAGAAAAAAGCCAGAAGTTCTCATGTTGTAGCCTGTTTACGAAATGGATATGATTGTTTAGGCATTTATGGGAGAAAATGGGACTGGCCTACTAAGGTGTGCAACCTGACATTTATCTTCTAGCCCAAGGAATGATTTAAAGGCTGGATGTTTTGCCCAGTAGGATGAGGATCCAAAAGAACCCGAGGCATCCGTGGATCTATTTTGACTGACCACACTGGAAGTTGCTCTTTGTCTCATGCAGATCATCTATCCCTGCTGAAAGGGGGTGCGTGGGAGCACTTGTGGTTCTTTTTGACAATTTACTTTTTTGTTGTTGTTGTTTTTGATTTTTGGTATGGTGCTGGGGATTGAAGCCAGGGCTTTCACACTAAACTATAAGCCCTTTTTGTTTTTTACTTTGAGACAGGGTCAGGTTAGGCTCAAACTTCTGACGCTCCTGCTTCAGCCTCACAGTGTGCTAGGATTATACATGTGTACCGCGTCTAATTGCCTGGTCAGGCAGTTTGCTCTTTATCCACCATTTCTGTACTCATCAGTGTATTAATCCTAGTTTTCCCTTCTTCATTATTTACCTTTTTTTTTTAAACTTGCCTGCCTGCAGCCTTCATTTTCAAGTTTTTGTCCTCTTGTTTTCCTTTAGTAGAACAAATAGTCAAAAGAAAAACTCTGGCAGTTCTCTTCCTAGCTTCAACTCCTGTACTATAACTTACTAGCTGTGTGACTTTGAGAAAGCCACTTGAATTCTCTGTTGGCTTCATTTGTAAAATGATTATAATAACAATGCCCTTTCTTAAACAGTTGCATTCTTACCTCTGGTCATCTGAGTAACATAGTTGAAGATAACAATATGTAATATAACAACCACTGTTAATTCCTATCTTGTTTTAAAACCCTGTATCATTTTTAATGTTTTTGCTTGTTTAGTTTTTGTCTGTGATGTTGGTATTTTGCTATTGTTCTTTTTTATGTTTTGGTTTTTTTTTTTTTTTTTTTGTTTTTTTTGTTTTGTTTTGTTTTTTTGGTTTTTCTCCGGTACCGGGAACCGAACTCACGACCTTGCACTTGCCAGGCAGGTGCTTTTGCCGCTGAGCTAAATCCCCAGCCCCCTATTGTTCTTTTTTAAAGTATTCTCTTTAAAATAAAAAAATAAACAGTTATTACAAGGATAGTCTAAAATATTTAAAGTGCCTAAACCATTCGTGACATATAATACATGCTACCTTACGTTGTATATTTTTAAATAATATAAGTACTGGCTTGATGCCTATGGACTGAAAAACTTTACTGCTCCCCAAGATTTGCTAAGTGTTGCCAAATTTATGAGAAGGTGATTTCCAGGTGCTCCATCGTCTCACTGCTGCCTCTCCTTTTCATAATATGCTTCAGCACACTGTATTCCAGCCATTTGGTTGTACCCCTCATACTCTAAATTTGTTATATATTTTTCTACTTTTTCAAACTATTCATTTTGCCAGGAATACTCCCTCCTCTATGTCTTTATTCAGTCACTCAAAAATTTTTTGATGCAATCTGCCAATTTGTCTTTTTTTATTTTAAAGAGAAAAGAAAATGATACAGAATTTCAAAACAATGATGAAACAATGATACAGAATTTCAAAACAAGATAATAGGATAGTAACAATGGTTATTATAATACATATTGTTATCTTCCAAGTAATTGCTCAGATTACAAAGTATAGGCAAGAAAAATTGTTCAACATTATAAGCACAAACCGTTCTTTTCAGTGAACTAATAGAAATTAATAGTATAATTATCTCAGCTGTCTTGTATATTAGTCACTCGAAATTTGAACACCCATTTTTCTCAGGAAATGAATGCTATCAGTATATTGAAAGGTTTCTGCCTTCACCTTTCCGGTTTTGTCTGGAAGGCTAAATAATACCCCCTACCCCAATGTCTAGATTCTATTTCCTGGAATTAGTGAATATTACTTTATATGGCAAAGATTTTGTACATGAGATTATGTTAGAGGTTATTTTAGGTAACCATGTGGTCCTAAATGTATTCACGAGTATGACTATAGGGAGGAGGCCAAGGGAGGTTTCCACAGAAAAGAAGACAAACCATTGGAGTATGACTGGAGTAACACAGCTGCTAACCATGGAATACCAGAAGCCATCAGAAGTTACAAGCTGTCAAACAGACTCGCCCCTTGCACCTGCGGAAGGAGTGTGGCCCTGCCTTCATCTTGATTTTCAGTTTTCTAAAATTCACTCTGGACTTCTAGCTCCAGAATACAAGAGAGTAAGTTCATGTTTTCCCTTTCTTTTTTTTTTTTTAAAGATAAATAAAACTCTTAATTAAGCAAAGTATCAGTACACACTTACAAAAGAAAACAGTTCAAAATACCACAGAACACATGAAAAGATAATCCACATCATTATAGTTAAAGGATCTGAATAGACTTTTCTCCATAGGAGATTACAGATGGCCAGTAAACACAGGAAAATCTTTCAGCATCATGAACCACTAGTGAAAAGCACGTCAAAATCACAGCTGTTTACCCTTTACACTCATCAGAATGTTTGTGATAAAAAGATGAAATAAATATGAGTGATGATGTGGAGAAATAAGAGCATTTATACACTGTTGGAAAGAGTAAAATATGAAGTCACTTTGTAAAACTGGAAGATGCTGAACGTTTTAAATATAGAGTTACTATATGACCCATAAATTCCATTTTTAGGTGCATAGGTAAGAGAAATGAAAACCCATGTTCATATGAAGAGCCGTGCACAAATGTTTATATAGCCGTTGTACTCATAATAACCAAAGCGTGGAGATGAGACAAAGGTGCAAAAACTAATCAGTGCACAGACTCTGTGTCATGTGATTTTATTTGTCAGTACAGAAGAATGAAGAAATTATACACACTGCAGTATAGATGCATCTTGGAAGACATGCTAAGCAAAATCAAATTTTTACTTTCCTAAGCCAACCGATTTGTGGTGATTTGTTATAGCACATGTAGGAAATGAACACAATGTTATTGTGGTATAGTATTTTATTTTCAGTATTTTTCTTAATTTATTTGAAAGTTTACATTCAGTAAAATTTGCTCTCTTGGGGGTCCAGCTTTATGAGTACTGACAACTATTACTCGTGGAACCACCATCATTATGAAGAAATGGAGCAATTTCATCACCTCTCATTCTCTCCCCTCACCCCCTCCCCAGTTTTCCTGCTACTACTTTTCAGGCTCTCCCTGTACTCTTAATTCCTGGAAATCTCAGAACAGTTCATCACTTTATTTCTGAATTTTCCAGAATTCCATATAAATTGAGTCATTCAATATGTAGGTTTTGAGTCTGTCTCCTTTTATTTCATATAATACAGGTGAAATTTATCCCATGTTTTTGCAGGTATTAATAGTTCATTCCTTTTTATTCCTGTATACTATTCCATTTCATGTATGTACCACAGTTTATTTATTTCTAATGGTTTTTTTTTTATTATTTTTTATTCTCTTTAATGTATCCATTCCTCAGTTGAGGGATATTTAGGTTATTTTCTGTTTAGACAATTATAAATAAAGCTATTATAAATGTTTGTGTGTACAGTTTTTGTTGGAACATGGGTTCTATGTCACTTGACATTGTGAAGTGAATTGCAAACAATTTTCTATATGGATTGAAAATATTTTGATGTCTTAGTTTGTTTTGCTGAAATTGAATACCACAGCCTCTGTAACTGAACAAATATTTACTTCTCACAGTTCTATAAGGTGGAAATCTGAGATCCGGGTGGCATGATAGTTGAGCTCTTGGTGAGGAGCTCTTCCTTAGAAGATGTCAGGTGTCTGACTTCTTGTATCTTCACATGGTGAAGAAAGAGGAGAAAATTTTCTTGTGTTGTTTTTATAAGGGGAGCAATACATACATGAAGTTTCCACCCTTGTGATATAATCACCTCCCAAAAGCTCTCCCTCTTAATACTGTCACACTGGGGAGTAGGATTTTAGGATGTATGTGAATTTTAGGGGGATCCAAATATTCTGACCAGAGGCACTTCATATTCTGTATCCTTTAAATGTAGAAGTGTTAAATTTTAGTATGAGCAACCAAGCTCAACCATTGCTTTTGTAATGTTCAGTAATTACATTACAATATGTGATAGTTCTGCTGAAAGGATGACTTAATATAACCTTTTTTAAACTAAATAAAATGCACAATATAACATTAACTTAGTTTCTAATTGCTGTTGTTTATTAGCCATGATGTAGATGTAACATAATCTGCAGGGAAGATTCATTTTTCCCTTAATAGGATTTTCTTGAAATTATACCTTTACTTAGGAGCTGATCCAAGTCACTGCTACTGACTTTTTGTTTCCCCTCCAAAGGCATTGGCTTTGGCAGTTCCACTACTTTGGAACTCGCTTATAGTTTCATCACTTGCAATAGTGAATTTGAGTTTGTCTTTTCTTCTTAAGCACTACCCATTTTCCTAGAATTTATACTTCAGGAACTCCCTGGACATTCCCTGGATAGATGCCATTTTAAGAGACTCTGTATTTTAATTTCTCAATTTACCAATAATCCTGCCTTGAATATCTAGCAAAGGACTTTCCTTACAAAAGACCCCTAAGCCATCTCATTCCCGAGGAGCAAATTATTCTCATATCTTTCCCTTCATTTAGTCTTGTAAACACTGAGCCTTTGACACTCTTCCCAGAGAGTTGTTAGCCTTTTGTCTCTTCTTCCATGTGAACGGGCTTCTGCAATCAGACTTGAGTATAATCTGCAGCTGAGCAGAAGTGACCAAATGATTCATGCTCCACTGTTGCATGAAAGCTCTGTAGTACAACTAGGAAGTAGAAGCTTCATAATCTGTTTTCACTACTGAGAACGGGTTAAGGGTTTGATGTTACTAATTGTACTTCAGGGGCATTATCATATTTTTGAGATATGTATTTAAAAATCAACTTAGGAAAGTGGCTCTTAAATGAAAGTGCTTTATTTGTTTATTTATTTATTTTTGTTCCAGAAATCGAACTCAGGACCTTGCACTTGCCAGGCAGGCACTCATGCTGCTGAGCTATTTCCGCGGTCCTGAATGAAAGTGCTTTATAGCCCCAGATACAGATTGCAGTGTCTTGTTTGGCCCATTTGGAAATATTCTCTGCAGGCTCTAAGTCTTGCTTCTTTTTCATGAGACTGAAGAGAAGAAAGAGGGTCAGTGACAAGTTTGGCTGCAGCACAATAGCAATAATCATATTGGCGGGTGTTTGCTTTTTACAGAATGCATGAAAAAATTCGGGAACTGTTGCACTGGGCCTTCCAGAGAAAGGAATATATTTATAAGACATACTTGTTCGTGCCTTCTTGGAACCATTTATTCCTTGCTAAAGTATCTGCTTAGTACTATATAGATGTAATCTGAGAGATTAAAAAATTAAAACCATCAATGTGGCTGTGAAAGAAAATGAGCTTCTTGGGCTTTAGTAGACTTTTAAGTATGTGAATTTTTAGTGGGCTAATTCAAATGTTAATAAAAAAGATAAGGAAATTGATCTGAATGTCTTTACTCTTACACTCATAAATCAAATTCTGCGTATTGATGCAGAAATAATGAACCTTTAACCAATTATACACACTTCTACTGTAATTATTTACTTTGAGGTACTCCAAAGAACTATATCTAAGCATGTAGTTACTGAAATGAAGGTTTCTGGAAGGTTGGTTTCTTTCCTTCATGTCTGTATTTTTTTCTTTTTAAATAATCTCAGAAATGCATCAGTGTTTTGGAATAGCTTTATATCTATTCATTGGCAATAAATGAGATGATCACCTAGATCTCCAGTTTAGTTTTCATATTCTGTGGTGCAGATCAACATTTCTCTGAGAACGGGGAAAGCATCCTCACATCTATCACCCCTGCTAGACAGAGTCTGCAAATGCAGCACAATCCTCACCCAAACAACATTCAGACAGATCCACTGGCTTTGGAATCATGTTCGTTCTTTTAATTACGTTTTGCTTAAGACTTACATTAAAGGTAATCTACCAAGAAAATACTAAGGAACTGTTTCAGAATAAAGGGGACTGAAGAAAAATGATAACTAAATGTAATACACGATCGATTACTTTTTTTTTGTTTTACTATAAAAACATTATTGGAACACTTGGTAAAATCTGAATAAAGGCCATGAGTTACAATATTGTAATCAATGTTAATTTTAGGTTTAAATTTGAAGGCAAATGAATACATGTTAAGTGGATATTCTGAAAATTTCCTAAAAATTACTTAAAATTTTATGATTGATTATTTAAAAAGCCACATTGTACTGGCTTTTATATTTCATTTAAGCCAACCATGGAAATGTGAATTTCTAGAATCAGCCAAATCTCATTCATCTTCTGATACACACACACACACACACACACACACACACACGTATGAAATAACATTCTGGAATGGGAAATTTGTGATAAAGTAGGTGAAGGAATTCTGTCTGTAAATTGGGAGTAACAATATTTACCTACATCATAAAGTAAGAATGGGACCTAAATGAAGTAAAGCTCGTTGAACAGTGCATGGCAGATCGTGAGTTCAACAATTATTGATAATAATAGCAATGATAATTGTTATTCTTTCTCATGGCTTTATTGATTAAAAAAACCTTCCATTTCAGTTTTTAAGTATTTTTACTCTAACAGACTCTTTGAGAAGCAATTGAATACTGCTAATGAATACAATCTTTATTGTGTTCTGGAAATAAATATTATAACTCTTAGTTCTTATACAAAAAAACCTGAATCACATCAATGGAACTTTCTATGCGAAACCTTACACCAAGTCCCACAAAACATTATTTAAAATTTGGAAGAGCAGTCTGGTGTAATATATGTTTATCTAGTTGCGGTCACATTACAACAGCAGATAATGAGAACAGTTTAGTGGGGGTCTCAATCAGAATTGTAAAGAGTTGAATTATAGTAGAATAGGACGGGTAAAATCAGAGTAAATTGCCTGTAAAAGGTAACTACTCTTTCAGGAAACCTTGTGTCGGTAATACACGCACCTATTGGGTTACATGACCAAATGTTTTTCTCATTGTGAATTTTGGTCATTGGGTAGAGAAATGGAGCCTGCACAGCCAGACAATGTTGGCTTCAAATACTGAGCTCATTGGCTTGTATGGAAAGAACATGGAACTATCTCTCGAAAGAATGTCCATTCCTTCCTGCTTCTGTCCACAGGTTGCCTGATCTTCCCCACTGTGTACTTTCCACATCTTTAGGGGAGATCAACACGACAGTAGCAAACAAGACATCCTCAAACAAACAGAAAGAACTGTTTTGTATATTCTATGTTAATCCAAGCTTGCAACATCATGTGTACCGTGAATTACCCGGATTTTGGAGCAAAGAAAACCAGCTTTATTTCAACTACTACAAAAAGTGTCTCCTGAGTGCCTCATAGCCGAAAACCCACTCTAACCCTATTCCTAAAAAATTCAGAAATTTGGCTAAAACTATGAATTTGTTTCAACTTAGTTATCTATAGCAGAATGTGGAGGTGAGGGGAGGTGTGGTATGCCCATAGTCCCAGCATTCTGGGAGGCTGAGAAAGAGGAATTTTGAGTTACAGCCCAACCCAAGGATCTTAGCAAGACCCTGTCTCAAAATAAAAGGTGTATATGTGGGGTGCTGGGTATGTAGTTCAGTGCAAAGGCCATGGATTCAAACCCTGGTACCTCAAAAAAAATGAGCTACAATGATTTGTGTGCCCGGGAGGTTGAGGGGCCGGGCACACAGCAATGGGATAGTATCCGACCACACCCACACAGCCTCCTCCTGCCTGAGGCCAGCCAAGGGGAAGGGGAGGATAAATGCATTAGCGCATGGTACCCCTTGGTTCATCCACAGAGATTCTGCATCCCAATTGCATCCAATGGGTTTCTTTGATATGAGTTAACTTCATCCTTGTTTACTGTGCAGCATACTAGTCAATCCCAGAGAAGAGACCAAACCTATTTGCTTTTATTGAGACAGTACTGAGAAAAAAGACTAGTTTGTTTCGCTCCTTTCCTTCTTCCTCTTTCTTCTCCTTCCTTTTCTTCTTTCATAAAACAGCCATTTACATGCCAGAACTTAGTGAAGCTGCTGAGGTGGTCAAGGCAGTAAATTGAGCCGGTCCTTTTAGCTCTAGAAAGTATGAAAGCGTCCTTCTGCCACAGAGCTGGCACCCATGGCAGGATCAAGTGCTACTGTTAACGGGCGGACAGGAAAGAACATTATCACCTCAGGGATGTCATTACCAGAGGGTTTCACTGTGAACTATAGCATTTAGAAAGCGGTTAGAGGAAAAGGGAGGCCGACTGGGGAGGCAGTGAAGGAGTGGAAAAAGAAAGCAAGTTTTTTTTTAAAAAACATATTGATCAGAATGGTGGAAATATGAAGAATTGAAGACTTCAACTTGAATGTAAAGCATGACACTGCATTCTCTTAAAAGGTGATTAAGGTAACCACCTGCTTGCATTATCCTATAGCTATATACTGGAAAAAACACAGGCTTAGCCACACCTGGTGACTTCAGCTAATCATTCCTGTGCAATTTACCCCCCCCCCCGTTAAATACGATCTCCAATTTAATCTTAAACACATAGGTGTATATTTTGCACTTACGCATTTAATCCAGATAGCATTTTGCTGTGTACTTTTTCTTGCTGCTCATAAAAGAAACTCCATTTTAAAGATTTTCTTGCTCCTTGGTATAAATTTTAGAATTTGGCTGAAGTAAATCACTTATTTAATAACCTAAATTATAGCAGTGAAAAGCTGCAGATATGAAAGTGCTTTAGATTTTTTTTTAAAGTTAGTTCATAAAGTCATTGCAATGTAGTATATTTAAGCAGTGTTATGGCCAGATTGTAATGACAGAATTTTGCTGTAGGCAGTGGAGAAAAGTTCAGTGTCTTGGGCTTTTTGTCTTCTTATTTGCAGGTTGCTTAGGATAGATCCTGAGCTCTTCGCTGAGAGAAGTCATAATCATTGCTGTCCTTTTCTCCGCAGCCTGTTTTCTGTCTGGATTCTGTTGTGCAGCGTAATGGATAAGTAGATCTCTAATGAGTTCAAAGCCAGCCAGTTAGTTCCTGGACATGTAGCAGACCCTGTTAATCCAGTTAGGAGCAGCGGGTTACTCATTCTTCTGGTTTCCGCCCTCCACCTTGTCTTGCACTAAGGCTCTGAATTTTATTGCAGAATGATCTACCTTTTAGCAACAAAGAAGCCTTTATTATTACTTTGAGAAAGCAAAACTGGTAAGAGTAATTGTAAGCAAAATGTTCTAGAAAGTATAAAAAGCATGAAATGGCTGTTCTGTTCTTTACAAAACCATCTGCTTGAGAAAAAAAGAATCTAGTTCTTCCCTGAGTTATATTTTAAAAGGTTTAAGCTATCATTCAGATAACCAGACTTCTTTGCTATAAAATTTCATCAAAGTGTACTCAATCCTTGACCTGATATCTGGGTCCATTTTGGCAATCAGATAAAACTTCTTAGGCTTTTTTTCCTAGAGGCATGAGTGGTTAACTGGATCTTATTGCTCTGCAAAAGATTTTGTGCTCCACATCATTTTTCATAAAAGCTATTTGTTTTGTTAGGAGAACTCCGGAGAGATTCCTCGTTAGAATAGATTTTGGAGGGCAAGGGTGGCTGGTGTTTGCTCCTCTTTGTGTCTCATCCCAGTGAAAATTGTTAGCAATTGTTAGAAATTAAGCACAGAAGAAGTGAAGAGGCAAGAAATGATGCAGAAGAAATTAACATCTTGGTAAATAAAGATGTTATTTCTCATGAACAGACCAAGGGTTATTTAGAAGGGAAATAAACAGAAAGCAGTCCCAAGGACATTTTTGATTTGGAAACATTGAATTCATTTGTCTTAAGATCATCACTTGCTTTGTTTATGTTTGTTGTTTTGTTTGTTTGTTGGAAGGCAAGGGGACCGAAGCCAGGTGACTCTGCTCATTTTCCTTTGTGCAGCTCGGCCACCCCACGCAGGCCCACAGAGGTCCACACCAGCGCCAACAGCCTTTGCACAGAAAGAGCACTAGGTGGTGCCCATTTGCTTTGTCGGTGAAAGGGCTGGATTCCCGGGGGAAGTCACTCTTGGGAAGCTCCTCAGGCCTCAGCCCCATACAGGGCAATGCCCCCCTCTAACAGATGCACGAGAGCACACTGTCATGTTCTGTCCTTTCCCTAATGCATCCTGGGGGTTTCATTCAAGGATAAAGCTTTGGTTTGCGGAGGGAGACAGTGTTTTCAAATGTGAAGGTGGGAGTTGAGGGGTGGTGGTGGCAAAAAGCTTCAAATACTCCCTTTGAAAATAAAAGAGAAGAGGAATAAAAGCTGCAACGCTGCGCTCTGTGTTTGTAAAAAGTCATAGTAGGATGTGTTTGCCAAGGCTTCCTTCCTGCCAGAGCGTCTGGACATTGCAGTGTTCATGCTACTTATATTTTTTCTACTTTTGCCCATAATCAGGCTGTAAAAATCATAAAAGAAAGTGAAGGCAAATCTTAAATTTCAATTTGCCTCTTCAGAAAAATAATTCTTTGTCAAATTAAGTATAGTTAAATCGAAGAGTTTGCATGTCCACGTCTTCCCCGTACCTACTGTTTGAAGACGTGGCATTATACTATTGGGTTTATTCCTAAAAAAATCTTATTAGACACGCTTAACAGATTGTTGCTTTGTGTTCAAGGAGAATAGATAACTGGCTAAGAAGATTTTTTTTCCTGAATAATTTTATCCAGGCAATATGCCCATCAGATCTGTTTTAAAATGTAGAACTACTTAGAACTTTCTTTTTTTGTAAAGATTTGCAGCAGTTGGGCATAATCAGGCCATTGTCACAAAAATGAAAGGAAAATATCAATTTTTTTCTAATATAAATATGTAAAATATCTGTCTGTGATTTATTTCTCAAAAGTTGACTGAATGGAGTAGTTTCCCCAAGTATATTTATTTTGTTTTTTTTTTTTACAGAAGGCAAAAAAATAGTTTTCTGAATATCAGAAAGTAGACTTGTATAGCAATGCTTCAATTTTATTTCATAGTAAGTGAGATATATTCCAAAAAAAAAGGAAAAATGGAACTGTTTTTAGTTTTAAGAAGTCATACTATGAGAAAAGCTTTATTATGAGCACACGAGAATTATTTCTGTGCTCTAGCTGCCCTGTCATATGTCATGGCATGTGGCAGGTTGACTGCTCATTAATTCTATTTATATCAGTATGATAATCCACCCCACTGAGTACACATGTGTTAAAATATTCATAAATTATGTTTATTGCAAACAAATATACATTAAATGCCAAAAGAAGACCATTATTTAAAGACAAAACTAGTCAACAATCAAGGAACCATAGCCTTTTTACTGTCAGTCCAGCACATATGTTTTATCAAATTCTCATTCATTGTCTCTCCTTCCATTGCTTCATAGAGAATATTTACCTTCCATTTTTAAATTCTGGAAAAGAAATAGATTTCACTGAAAGGAACAGACATGAACAATAAAAGATACTACCTCAGACTGATAATAACATTGGAACAAACCATCTAGGAAAATATACTTTGGGCCTCCAAAATTTTGAAAAACATATCATTAGAACCCTGATACATTCTTGAATTGAATTTGGTGGTATTTCGTGAAGTCATTCACTAAGTAAAATAAATCAAATAATTTCTTGATAAAATAAGCTGCAAGTAAGAATTTTAATTTTATATATATTTTTACAAACAGGTGCAAAGAAAAATCTAGAATGTTCAGAATTGAAACCAGTACTGAAAACATACTGAAGCAGATTATTCCCTAATGAAATAATTCTGAGCTATTCTATTTTGAATTATTTCAAGAAGTTAAAAAAAAAAGTGGAGGTCATTATTCTTTTTTACAAGTTGCCTATGTAGCTACCCAGTTGAAAAGTTTGAATTCCTTGTCAAAATCCAAAGTGACCTTAATTAGAATATATTGTCTAATTTACTCAATTCATTATATTCTGCATTAATGCTGTAAAAAAAGTTCAATTATTAATTATTACGATCACACTTCTGATTTAGCTGAAATAATGGTCGTTTTAAAACGTGAACTGTGCTTAACAGTTTGTTTGTAATAATCTCTAGAAAACTTAAATTTCAGAACTTTAAGTGAAACAACTTTTTTGGTTGACATGACAAATGATGAGTAGAACAAAATGAGAAAGTCTGAATTTATTTAATGTTACTGTTGTTTATTGTAAAGATGGATGCAACATTTATAGACACACCATAAAAATGAAACATTTTTCTTATGGTGCCAATGCTTGCTGCAGAAGGGAAGTTTTAACCATAGGATTGCATGTTAATTTCAAGTAAGTTCTTTTCTATTTAGTGATACCTTCAAAAGTATTTTACTTTCCACTTTGCCTTGGAAGAAAAATTTCTTCATATGCACAATATTTAGTGAAATATTTAGATATCAAAATGTAGAAAAAAGCCATGGGCATAAAAATTGTCCCTTACTGTTTTTCTAATAACAGCCATTGGATTTTATTTTAATTATCTAACAATGGAAGTACAGTTAGCAAAAGACATCAGTGATTTGATGAAAAATTATGTAGTCAACAAAAATTATGTGTGCATGACATTATGGGAAATGTGTGGTAGAATACTAAATAAAAAGAATTCAGGATACACGATTAAGGTATAGTATGATTACAATAATTTTAAATATGCAAATAATGAAACAACGTACACAAAAATGCTAATTATTATATTGAGCAAAACTGATTTTTTACTCTTTTATTCAAACTTTTATTATGCTATCTTACTAATATAATTTAAAAAGAAATGTCAAATTTCAAAATTATTTAAAAGAAATCAGTAGTCAATTTACATTTATTCTTTAAATGTCATAAATGATCACTACAGAGTTTTGAAAGGAAAAATTAGGCAACTCACACGTCCAAAAATGTTAACTTTGAAACCAGTATCCCAGCACGTGGGTTTTAGTCATCAAACCCAATTTGCTTTCTATGGCATCACAGTGCACATATCTTTTATTAAAAAAGAATTCCCTTTTATTTATTTATTAATTTCCTGCTTATAACATTCAACTCAAAACCACAGCATCTTCACCTATATTTTTGCAAATCCCCTGAGCAGCCATTTCAGAAAACAAAAAACGTGTATCAGAATACCACAAAACCCTCTCATTAAGCTCTCTGCAAAGTTGGAGATGTACTTTCATGTGAATCTTGGCCTCTGTACAGCACTGCTGCACAATCATTTTCATCTGAGATTTGAACATATTGGAGGAACTAGAGCCTTCCTTTCTTTTATCCTGTCATTTCCACACCCCCCTGGAAGTGACAGGCATATGGCAGGCACCCTCCCTGGATTCTCAAACAACAGGAGAGACCTGATTTCAATTCCTACATCCTGTCAGCAGCGACTCTCGGGATATTTTGTTCTTGCAAGGCTAAGGATGTGATGCGAATTTGCCATACGGACAGAGCTTAATGTGATGCCATTTTTACCACCAGAGCCCTCAATCAGTTAATTAAACATGATATAAATCACCACATGTATTTGTAAAGTAAGATTAATATAGTAAAGTCAGAGTAAATGAGGAATCCTCCCCATGCTAGGGGTGTGAATCACAGATAGGAAGATTACACTCTTGGAAATTCAATACTTTGGAGCAGGCTTTGTCAGTTTAATCCCCCAGACTGCTTTGTGCAATTTGAAACCTGGAGCTGTCATCTTTAGCCAAAATTTCAGCTCTAACTTCCTCAGCTTTTACCCCATTACTGAGATCAGCATTCACCAAACTTAAGAAAGATCAAACCTTTCAGCAGAACACAGGGCAGCCTCTCACCACCTGGGACACCCGAAACATGTTTAATAAATATTTCATTTTGTTTTAACATGAAGACTTTCCCCAGTTCCCAATTTCTCCCCCGGGGGAGCTAAAGGCTACCCCCAAGCTGCACATTCCATCACCGTGGTCAGTTAGGTTTATAGCCTTAATAAAAGGATTTTCCCCCTTCACGTGCTAGGAGCCTTGTTAAACCAGAGCAATTACAGAAACACAAGATAGGTGCTCTGCAAAGATCAAAGCTCACCTAAAGACAGCTCCATAGGAATTCAGAGCTCTCTTTGAAAAGCGCTCAGTTTACAAAGTATAGAGGTGTTAAACCCCAGGAATTAAAAAAAAAAAAAGCCTAGTTTTGAATAATGTTAAAAGTCTGACAGTAGTTAATGTGGGATCTCCTTCAGCTACTCGTTGTGTATTATTCCTAATATCTATTCACATCATACCTATAATAGCTCCAAAGGAACCATTATGCTTGGAAGACATACGTGTATGATAGATCCTTAATACCAAATGCATTACCTACTCAGTAGGTACATTTTAACCTCAATATCTTAGCTCAGGGGAAGGGTGAGAAAATAGCCTGTAAATTTCAGCAGGAGGAAAACAATGCAGCATGCCTGGATCTTAAGCTTCATGGCTCACTGAGAGGGACCTCTGGAGGCTTTACTTTCCACAAAGAGGGGGCGTCGATGGTCTGCACTGGGCTGCAGGAGGTAATGTCAGAACTTGCCTTGTCTGGCCACAGCCAAAGTCACCCAACTGTAATTGGGTGTTGAAGCACCCACTCTTTGGCTCTGTAATGTTTCCTCTACCTCTGTAGATTATATCATTCTGAATTCACACACAGGCTTCCCCACCACACACACACACACACACACCCGCACGCACAGACACGCACGCATGTAGACACAAGCTTGCACACAGCTTGTGCTCATAGACTCCGTTTTGGAATAATATTGACAAACCTTGAGTGGTCCCCACTCAGTCATGTAGCTATGGGAGCTTTTGGGTGACAGTCTTAGGATTTCTCTCTTGAGTCCCCTATCAGAAAGCCAGATCATTTCTTTGGTGTCACACAACACCTTACTACAACAGAGCAGCGTACACGGGCTCAGCCTGGGATCTTGAATTCTGTGCTTCTGCTTAGGAAAATGAGTTATTTAAAAGGCAGTTATGGTATTGCCAGGAACTTTTAAATATTAAATTACAGAAAAACATTTGGGGCTTTTGAGAGCCAAGAATCTTAACTTTGAAAAATAGAGAGATGAATGTAAAACCTTCATTTTATGTCAGCATATTCATTTTTAATAAAACATGTTGATGATGATAAAAATAAGAGCTGATATTTATTGAATGCTTGTTTTGTGCCAGGCTGTATGCCTCGCAGTTCACATAGAGTATCACACTTAATCTTCCCAACAACCCTGTGAGGTAGGTTCTATTATTGTATTTATTTTATAGAGGAGGAGACTAGCACAGGGGCGCTATGAAGTTTGCCAAGATCACGTAGCTAGTGAGAGGGGAGGGCTTTACTTGGTAGTTGGATGTAAAAGGGGCTCTTGAAATGGAGGGAAACATTCAGTTTCAGTTTTGGGACTATTAATTAATAATTAATTTTAATCTGGGTTACATGACTCTAGAAGCCAAGCTTTTACAGCCTGTGACTATCTGATTAGAAATTTATTTTGTGTTGTGACCTGAAGTTTCTATTTCATGGTTTCTTTTTTATTTAGCTGTAACTTTCAGGAGAACTCTAGTCATTGAAGTTGAATTTAACAAAGTTTGTTTGTATGTTTTCTGATTAACTCACTGCTTTTAATGTTGGCATTAAATGGGTAATGTAACTCTGAATTTTGGGTTTCTAGTAATTTATTTTGGAAAATATTGTACACTGAGAGTTACCTGAAAGAGCTGCATGATAGGAAGTAACTCTGTTTACTGTTTGGGTCTTGGACTTGCCATTTCATAATTTATCTAAGAAAATGTCATTATTGAAAATAAAGACATATTATTATCTTGTTGACCTTCTTTTGGAATAAAACTTTTCTCTGAATAGCTCAAGATTCTGATATTTTATCTAACGGAGAAGGTGATGTTCCCAATTTGGAAGTAGTATTGTGCGATGGAAGATAGGCCTGAATTGGAATTGGCTTCTGTAGAATTAGTTTTGAGTTCTGTAGTCTTGGGTAATTATTTAAATTATCTTAGGCCCAGCAGATTGTGACTGATAAAATGAGAAAAAAAGCGAACCATACAGCATTCTTGTGAGAATTAAAATGAATTATATATATATATATATAAAAAATACCTAGGAGAGTTGTGACCCATGGTGGTTCAATGAATATTACTTTCTTCTCTCCTCCCCTTGAATGTATCTGTCACAGATATGATTGAAAAGAATCTCATTTCTCCCTTATGGAAAGATGTTGGAAGTACTGCTTTCATGATTTGGTGTTTTACCAGAAAAAATAGGGCCTTATTTTGAGGACCTGATCAAGCTGTGGTGTTTGTGTCTGTACAGGAAGGCTTTGGGCCATCCCTACCAGGCCTGAAGCTCTGAACACTGGGACATTTGCTGTTTTCAAGAGGGCTTTGCTTGATAGTTGGACATAAAATGGGCTCTTGAAATGGAGGGAAAGGTTCAGTTTCAGTTTTTAGATTATTCATTTTGTGAGTTTTAAGAATTTGGTGGCTATCTCGTATATATTGTCTGAAGTCATTTGAACAGATGTCTCAACCTGCTGCTTGGCAACAAACATATGTCATCTTGCTCTTTTAAAACTTTATAACTGCAGTTTCTAGGCAGACCATATCCTCCTTAGGCCATGGAGACCTTGTTTGCATGTTCAAATAACCTCTAGTATTTTACCGATACGTAATAAATGTTAATAATCATTCAATCAATCAATCTGCCACCTCTCATGAGCACTAACTTTCTTTCACAGTTTCAAAACACAGTTGACATTTTACTGAAATGCAAGCCTTTATGAGAAGTCATTTTATTTTTGATCTGAGTGCCTGTCTACAGAAACATATATGCATGCAATATGTTAATGTCAAAAATGTTTATTCTCCGAGGTGATATTTTTTCTTCTTTTCTTTCTTCACTTTTCATAGTCTTTCTCTGTCTACATGTAATACTCTCATTGTGTTTAGAAGTGTTCAGCATGTAGCATTATTGAAAGATCAAGCTTCTTTAAAAATATAATTTCAGTGAACTGTGAAGAGTTAATCATTACTGAATAATGCGTCAAGATAATTGTGTCATTGCTTCTTACCCAAAGCCTCACCGAAATTACCAGCATTGACTTATCTAGGAACACCTGGTATTAGTCATAACAGTTGCTTTGCTTCTGGGTTTGCCAGATTTAACAAATGAGAAGTACGTGATGCCCAGTTTGATTAGAGCTTCAGGCAAACTATGAGAAAGTTTTTTTGTTTGTTTGTTTGTTTGTTTGTTTTTGCTTTTCTTCTGGTACTGGGAATCGAACTCTGGACCTCGTACTTGCCAGGCAGGCTCTGTGCCGCCGAGAAATTTTTATTATATTTTGAGCAATATTTGGGACATATTTACACTAAAGTGTTTTTCATGGTATATCTGAAATTCAGTTTAATTAGAATTCCTGTATTGTATTGATAACTTTATTTCTTATACTTTCTTGGTGAATAAGACAAACTCATTGTTGCTTCTGTCACTTATTTTGAGGTGCCACAATGTGTTTTTGGTTGTGGAAGGGGGCTTCTGTTTTTGCATAAACACTTGGAGGACTTTGAACCTAAGATCTAGGACAGTCAGAAAAGATGGCTTTGTAGTATGGAGAGGATTAAGGTCATCAGCGAACCACCAAGCCACTGATTTGCTTGGATTTTTTCTCTTAAAGGTAGACATGAAAAGGAGTCAATTAAAATAGTATAGAAAAGCAGACTTTCTGTGAACTTATTATTCCTTCTTCCCTTCATTCAATAAAATTTTATTGAGGATCTACTATGCATCAGGCCCTGTGTCACAGTAATAATCAAACTTTGATATTTGTATTATACTAGCTTATATTCATGTCCAAGAGTGTTGTGTGCACCTGGTTATTAAGGGTTATTATTTTAAACAGCAGTGACTCTAGCTGCCTAAGTCATGCTTAGTATCTTCTAATCAAACATTAGCAACAGATATCACCTTTACTCCTGACAACTAATGCTTATATTTTATTAGAAGCCTTTCATTTTCCCCTTTAAAATATAGCTGTATACCTAGAAGATTGTTATATCAATACCTATATTTTTATATGTGTAGTTTCATCTTTAAAAGTCTCCTTCTTCTCCACAGCACTCTTAAATTATGACTCATTCTATAGTTTTAAAAACCAGGTCAAAATATTGTTCAGTTATATTTATATCGCTTCATCTGTCAGATATCAAAATGACTCCTATCAATTACCTTTCTTAATTTTTAAGTCATTTTTACCCATTTTGAAGCGATGGAGAACCTTACATGTGTTTGATTGGATTCAGTCAAACAGGCTGTACAGCTTTTACTATGCCTTGTAATTTTTTTCATTACAATAAAAAGCCTTTTAAATCACTGCTACTTAGAAATATATTGAAAATACTTGTGATATTTTTATATACAGGGAGTTTAATGCCAGGATGTGAAAGCAAATTGATTGTAGGTAATTCTGTGCTTGATTCTTTACCCCAGAGTAAAAAGAATTACACTAGTAACCCTGGGGACCCCCTGCTCTCAGAAAGCCTCTCTGTGCACTCAGATATCTACTGGCAGGTGAAAAAAGAAAGGATTGCTTAAATCTTATCTGAAATTATATAAACACATTTTAATTCAGAGAAATAATTTCTGAAGGGGGAAAAAGCACCTCAAGAGACACTTATATTTAATGTTTTTAATTTAGTAAAATGAGCTGCAAGGAAAGTATGTCATCCGTGCAATAACCATTTGAACATCTTCTAGGAGTGTCTTAAATGTAGACTACTCCCCATCTGGATGGTGTGTGGGGTGGGCTGGATCAGCAGGTAAAATCTTCATGGACTTTTTACCTCTGACACCCTGGTCAGAGTGAGAAGTACTTGGGGCTTTTAACAGAGTCTCTAATGACACATACCTCGCTCAGCTTGAAGAGCAGCTGACATGTTTTAGGAGTGACCGCAGACTGTCAAGTAAGCATTAGAGAGAATGAATTAACATTCTGGGGAGAGGCCCTTGGTCAGGATTATGATCACTGAAGAGTCACCCTTGATTCTTCTTTCCTAGATCTTCAAAGTGTGGAACATTCAGGATGTCAAAAGGTTCGTGGCTCTTCAGTGTTTGCGAAAAGCAGATGTGTAGGGTTTGATTTCAGCAGACAGATAGCTACACTTCTTATACTAAGTTAGATTTGGCTGGGGTAGGTATTAGGGAATTGGCAGAGGAAGGGAAATAAAAGGCTAAGTTATGCTTGCTGATATGGGGCGTTAATACCTGGAGGGGGCAGAAGGGAAAATCTCTACCATTTAGTGGACCTGGAAACACGTGATTCTAAGTGGAAGCCAGGTCTCTTCAAGCGAGCACATTCCTGTCCGGGATATGATCTTGAACAACTCCTCAAGGGGGCCTTATCATAACACAGGAGCTGAAGCATCTTACCATAAGTTCCTTTGAAGAAGGCATTCATTCATGTTCTTACTTCTGGGTTCTTCCACCTGCACTGGTACAGTTTCACCTCTGGTAGAGCTGGAGAGGAGATGGCATTTGGAGTGGATGTGAGACTTAGATCCTGCAGCCCGCAACTTACCTTCTACCCATCCCTATCACTTTTAACTGTGCAACTTTAGGCCAATTATATCCCATCTGCACCTCACTTTTTCCGTCTATAATGTGGAAATGATTTGGTTACCATCATCATCTATATCCTCTCTAGATAGCTAGGAGACTTAAACACTGAGAGGCTGCCTATTATTTTGGTTGTCCTCTATACTCAGAAAATAAAAGAGTATGAATATGGATAACCAATGAGAATATTTTCTTCAGGTGTACTTATCAGAATGATTGTCTCTGACTGTATTGAAGTTCTGACCAGCAACAAATGTACAGGATCATTAAGTGATAAAGTAACGGTATTGTGTATAACTATTGCTCACAGGTAGATCCTCAGGAGTGAGCTGGTCCAGTGTCCTCCTTTATAGGTAACTACTACTCTGGAAAGTGGGTCCTGAGCCAGGTGTTCACAGAGGCAGACAAAATTCCATGTCACTTGTTGTCTGATGCAGTGCCCATCCCATGACACCACACCAACTGCTTCATCTTTCAAAACACATTCAAACCAATCATTGTCAGGAGGCTTGTCTTACTATTTTCTACTTGAAATATAACCCTTCTTGTAAGTTTCCAGATTCTTTCCTCAGATTATCCATCTGTGTGCTCTGAAAGCTGTTTGCCCACATGATGGGGTTCATTTCCAGTACTTAGCCCCCGCCTACTCATGACGTCACTCATCACACCACCAGCTAGTTACCACAGGCCTTCCTAGACTTTCTGAAAGTGGATTGTAAGAATGTTTTACTCGTGGGATAGACTTGGCATTTTTATCATTCACCATTCTCCATATTAATTCTGTTCTCCCATTTGGCAGTGGCAGTCACTTGGCTTCAAACAATGCTTTGTTTATTCTACATCTCTCCTCTGGAAAGTGCTTTCTGTCCTTTCCATCTTCCAAGGTCGCATTCTATTTCATCTCTCCCATGGAGCTTTTCATTAAATATTCTGGCTACTTAGTCAAATCAAGTAAGGGTTAATGTCACACTCAGTTTTGATAATCAGGAGCCAGTAAATACCCATGATAATATCACACTGTCCTTTTATGAATATTGCTCAACCTAGACCTCTGCTCTTTTAGGCCAGAGTTGAGTATGCTTCTACTTGCAGTCTTACAATGTGCACCGCGGACTAATGCAACTTCTTCTTGTTCCATCTTCCTGAAAATGCATTATATAGATTGCAGTTCATTTAGAATGCAGCTGCCAGGGTCATGACACACACAGAGATTAATCATTACGCCTGGGTTAGCTTCATTACTTTGACTACCCATTACATCTTGCCAAGATTATAAAATGTTGCTTTTAACTTACAAGGCCTACACTAGCACCCACTTACCTCTAAGACATGCATTTATGCTGTTTGCTTTGGTATTATCAGGTCACTGGAAATTGCTGGTATTTCCCAGAAGCTTTGACTTCAGAAGTTAAATCATACTGAAGCTTTTTGACATCAGACTGAGTAACACATCTAGAAAAGAAAATATACCATGTGCTTTGTCATAAGTAGTATGAAAATTTACAGGGCATATATAAATGGCTGTTGTGAAAATTTTAATAAAATAATCAAGTATTGTGGATAGGAATGTAGCTCAGTGGCAGAGTGTTTGCTGAACATGTGTGAGACACAAGGTTTGATCTCAGCACCCTTACCCTAATAAATAACCAAGTATTTCTTTGGTTTTTCTTTAAGATAATCATACCATTATAAAAATATTAAAGGTTGTCCTGTAATTTTACAATTACTAATTAAACCAGTACCACATTGATGCATGCCTCTATGGTGTCTGAGGTATTGTTTAGTGCCCTTCCTCATGTAACTCAGTCCAACCCTGAAAGAAGAAAAAGATTCTGTAAAGAAATATTACCACTGCTCCAAGCCCACAACATCAGTGGAAAAATTAACAAAGAAGACATTTTGCAATAAAATTTGCTGCATAAATTCAGCTAGTAAAGCTAATAAGAACCACTAATAACAAATGAACTCTATTAATAATTTCTCAAAATCTGTATCCATATGAGGTCTTCCCAGGAACAACAAAAAAAGTTAATTAATAAAATTTTCCAAGGACAATTCGGAAACTATGATTGAAATACTTCTCCAATTTATTCTCTGATGAAATATTTTAAGGAAGTTAGAATTAAATCTTGAAATATATGTGACATATGTTTGGACCTTAAGGAAAAATGAAAAATTAAAGATGTTGTGAGTGGTTATATTTATGAGCAAAAATTATATATTGCAGTTTCAAATCTTGTATGAAATTTTGAAGGTTCCATTTTTTCATGGGAACTTAAATCTGTGGTTCTTGTTGCACATGAGGCTGCACTTCTACTGACTATCTCAATTTTTTGGTGAGAATTTATAAAGCATGACTGACAAGTATTCTCTGAATATAGCATTACTACTAATGACAACAAAAATATGGATATGATGTTATTTAATAGGCATTGTTTTACATTTCAGATATAGTCAGCCATTGAAGCCTCTCTAAACCTATACAAAGCTGGTATTATTATCATTATCTTCATTTTCTAGATGAATAAATGGAGGTCCTGAGAATTTAAGAAACTTGCCTAGTCAGTCCCAATACTAGGATCGAATCTAGCTGCCTTGGCTCCCAAATTCATGTTGATAGCTATTGTAATATATTACATTTTAGAGTAAACACAGGACATGCTTGATCACACCAAAAATTATCTAACATGTCTACATCAAAATAGGAATTTGAAGTCAAAGAGAAGCAGAAGCAATGGGTTTGATGATTATTGACTGGGGTCCTTAGTTCAAATATATTTTGCCAAGAATCAATGCCCAGTTTATGGTCTAGAATACATTTGTTATAGTAGGCAATTGTTAAGTGACTTGACTTGGTCGGTAGTAGAGGGTATTCAAAGCAAAATGCCAGGTACATTATTTCGAAGGTAGTGTTCAAACATTTCTGTAGTCTTTCTTATATTCTGTTACTTCTAGATCTAAACATTTAAGTAAAAGAATGGAATAGTATTTGTTCTTGAACATATATAAAGTTAGAGGGCATTGAAATCTTAATGTCTTTGGTCTTATGGATAAAAAATATATCTTGACTGTTTTAAACTAGCAGAACTTGCAATAATCAACCAAGGGCCAGCCAGAATGAGAGGGAGGACATAGACAGAGAAAAGAATACAATCTTTTACCCTAGCTTTGCAATCAATATGTGTTATGGATTCAGTAAGATTAACCTTCCTTCATAATTTCTTGGGAAGGACAAAAAACAACTGTATGCACTAGTGCCCTAAAATCTACAAAACTTATTGAAAAAATTTCAAATGTTTTTAAGAAAGACAATACAGTATATTTCTTTAGCACCATGAAGTGTTCTCATGTACTATTCTTCTCTGTGTCATTGGACTTTTTAAAGAAATTATTTAGCATGATTTTAATAGGACACCATCAATGGCATAATAAATGCAAAAACTGGAATTTGGTCTAGTTTACCTTGTGTACATAAAGTGCTTACTGAGTAACAGGTGTCACACTAGGCTGAGATATATAATAAATTAAATGTGACCCCTGTCGGTGAGAGATTTTTTTTTTGATGAGTAAAGCATTTACCTGCCACGATCATTGGTTTAAGTTCCATCACTTGTCTCATACCTACCCTCTCCTTGTGTCATAGTCTTTTTGGAATCAGAGTTGATGTGCTTCAGCTTCAACTGGTGAAATCCTAGGAACTGGTGAGAACTTTTGTCTTCCTTCATTTGAGGACTTTATTCATATCATGTTGAAATAAAACACATAAAATCAAAAATCTTTCAAAATAATGTAAAACAAAGCAATAAAACATCATACTTCAGAATAACTTTTATATAATTTTATAAAAAATTATAGAGCTTGACGTTAGATTAATTCTTGATATCAACATTTCTTTCCAAAGAAAAGGGGAAAGATCTTACTTAGCAAGGAATGCTACAAGAAAAAAATTTAGAAACAGTACAAGGACTTCATAGAAAACAACAGTAAATTAAAATGCATATGTTGCTTATTATACCAAGGGACAATCCATTATCCTAATGGGCAATTTTTCTTGTGTCAGAATTTCTATTATTCAGATTTAAGCAATAGAAATGAGTTTAGGATTTCTAATTTTGAAATAATAGATTAAGACATATGAGACTAGGAAAGTAACAGAAGAATCTCAAAATTTGTGTATAATCTTGGATTATCAATAATACATATACTCAAGTAACTCAGAGGCAATTATGATATATCAAAGATATGATACAATTATTTGTATTTAGGGTATGCATAAAATATCAAGCATCTGAGGAAATAGTGTATATTTTCATGAACAGTGTAGCTGTTAATTAAGAGTTCAAAACTTCTAAGGATTCTGCATGCATAGTTGAGGACAAAAGTCATTCCAAGTAGGAAGAAGAATGAACAGCATAGCAGTAAAAAAGCATATGGTGTTCAGGATATGTGGTGCATTTTAAAAACATAAAGCAGTTAATTATGACAGACTGTATTTATTCTGAATTTTTAAAATCAACCTGAGAACTGACTTAAGAAGAAGAGACGGCTTTCACAGAAGGAAATTTATATGTGAGTTAAGATTAAAAACTAAAGCTCATCATAAATTTAAAAACCAAAAGAAGTGTTATATTTGTGTACTGAAAACTATGAAACATTATTGAAAGAAATTAGAGAGGGCCTAAATAAAGGGGAAGACATTCTTGTTCATGGATTGTAAGGTTTAATGTTTTTAAGAAGGGAATACTCCTCAAATTGATCCACAGATTCAATCCATATCAAAATACCAGTTTTCTTTTTGGAAGAAGTAATTATAAATTTCTTTTTGGAATGATGACAATGTTCTGAAATTAGGTAGTAGTGACGGTTGCAAAACTTTATTCAACTCTGTGTTAAAAGGATAAATTATATGAAAATTATTTCTTTTCTTGAGACAGTGTATGTAGTTCAGGCTGACCAGGGCATCGATCACTGTAGATTTAAGATAGTGAAAGAGGGCTGGGGATTTAGCTGTGCGGCACAGAGCCTGCCTGGCAAGCGCAAGGTCATGAGTTCGATTCCTGGTACCGGAAGAAAAAAAAAAAAAAACCATAAAAAAAAAAAAAGATAGTGAAAGAAAGTAGGAGAAAGAAAAGCCACAAGAAAAAGCTGGAGATGAAAATAGTCAAGTTGAAATCCAAAAGCAACAAATTCCTCTGGGTGCAATAGACTGAATGTTCGTGTCTCTCCAACATTCATTTGTTGAAATTCTCATTCCCGATGGGGTAGCATTAGTGGTGGCGCCTTTTGATAGACGACCTAGTGAGGTGGGTGGGGCCTTCAAGATTGGAATGAGTGCTGTTCTAGGGCCACTCCAGAGGGCCCTCAACCTCTTGTCCTTTGCGGGGGGTGGTTGGAGCAGGAAGGTGCTCCTATGGAAGAATAGGAAGTGGTCTCTCTCCAGGCACCAAACCTTCCAGAACTTGATCTTGGAATTCCCAGCCTCCAGAACAGTAAAAAATAAATGTGTGTTATTTAAACCACCCAAAAAGGTCTATGGAATTTTGGTATAGTATTCCAACCTGACTAAAACACTGGGACAAAGACGATTTAAAAAGTTACATGTATTCTGTAATTATAACCCTGATCTTAACCCTAACCCTAACCCTGATGTGATTCATGTGACTCATTGCAGTAACCGTGTTGCATGACACTAAACTAAGGCACATATTCATAATTAGCTCTTTAGTCTGAATTAGAAGCCTAAGTTCTATCTGTTCAGGAGCTAGTCAAAGGATTTTTAATGAGAAGTGTTCAAACCCATTGAAAATAAAAGTGATTAAATAAAACTCTTCAGTTTGTTGATTTTGCCTTATTTAATGTTTGCTGTGACAATCTGCTGTACCATTATAATAAAGTAAATGACTGCTTTATTAATGTGTGACTCTGTGTTTTAATTATATTACCAATTGGAGCTCACAAAAGGAAGATGTTATCTTGTTTATTAGCTGCCATCTTAAGAACCATCACAAATTTATTTGATGTTTGATAGGACTGCTTGATGATAAGCTCTGATAGAGTAAAGTGCTCCCAAATCCATCTCAATTTTATGGGTGACTAAATCCTATGGGCAGAACCAAACTTGTAACCTTGATTTTGTGACTAAGAATGCAACACCCAGAGTGATTGCCCAGGATTGCTACCCTCCATGAGCCAGGCAAGATTTTGAGTTTAAGTTTAATGCTGTGAGTCTACAGCCAAAAAAAATCAGCTTCCTCATTGGGTGGACTTGTTTAGTCAAGTGAGTTTTTAGTAGTTATGAATAGTGAAACTCAGTAGGCCATGCAGAACTATCTACAGACGGATGTGTTTGCCAATACCGAGGTGTTCTGTCACTTAGATACTGGCTAGATCAGTTGGCATGAGTAAAGCAGGAAACGAAGGGTGTGGACACTCTCATTGTCTACTTTTATGTATTTATTTAACAGGGCTTTGGTATGATTTAGACACGGAGGAAGAAATAATAAAGTGTTTACAGTAAGTATAGAATTTCCACAGTGACTCATAGTAAAGTATTTGTAGTGGGGACGTCATACTTGCAAAAGTACTTTGTGGCACATAAAATGCTCAGTAACTTTCCGCTCAGTTTTAATTCATGAAAACAGCATTCAACTTTTGTCAAATGTAGAGGTTCTATTAAGTAATTTGGGCAGGCACAGAGCTGGCCCCTGTATTTTGAGAAAAAAATGCATTGAATGTTTAATAGTAAAAATTTCAGATGAAAGATATAATTGATCTTGGTGGTGAGATTATGTTTTTCCTGAATTTTGAATATTTTTAGCACTTCTTGAGCATGTAATACTTCTGTAGGCAAAGAAAAGACTGACAGCAAGAAAAGCAAAACATGACAAAAGTCTGTCTTTGAGAAAGGAAATGGAGAAATAGATCAAGGTCCCATGGAAACTTGGTGGATGGTTGTAGACAGAAGTGACAGAAGGGGTTTTCCTCTCCCTGTCAAAAGGAATTTAGAAAGATTATGCAAGGAGAAAGCTGGAAATGACTTTCTTTCCCTATAAGCAGACACTATTTGCCAGTCCCTGACCCTGATTATTTGACCCCCTTTTCTGGCAGATCCTTTAAATATCTGCAGTATGCGTCTTTTTTTCTCTGGTTTGTTGGTGCTAGAAGCTTCTACTATGTCTGTCCTCAAAATCTTCAAGTGTTTGTCCTTTGTCTAATGAATAACATTTATTATTCTTATCCTGACATTAAAGACCTCTGCTCATCTGAATCCAATCATTCTCTCCCAAAATTTTAATATTCATTAGAAATCTCCATTAACTTTCCAGCCACACTTACCTGTTCTGTTCCCTCCCAGGAACTTTTATCTTTGCCATGTCTAGATTTAGTTGTTGGACCATTTCTGTTTCATTTTCGATTGTGTAATTTCTATGCTTCCTTTAAGGTTCCATTCACTAGTTCAATTTAAAAACTTTCCATAAAGCAGTTCAGATTATTTCAGTAGTATTGTGACACACATTGTAGGTATTTTTGACTTGAAATATCATTTAACATTTGCATTACTGAGTATATACACATATAAGTATACAGACATATACATACACCCACATTAAAATGCATATGTCTTCTCAATGAAGTTTTAAGTTCCTTAAAGGTGGGAGCTACCTATATGTCTGTTATGCGGGACTTTATATACCTTTGGTACTTAATAATAGTGACTTTAAATATTTATTTAGCATTTGCTATTTACTAGATGGTTTTCTAAATACCTCATATATATTTAATTTATTTATTGATAGAAATACTCCTACAGGGTGTGAACTATTATTATTCCTGTTTGGCTGACAAGCACTATCCATCCCTCTCCGGTAGACAAGCCACTAGATTTGCACTAATACAGTAGCCATTAGTCATGTAGTTATATTAATTTAAGCTTATTATGATAAAAATTTAAAAAATTCTTTATTAACTTCAGCCCATAGTGAGTGCCCAATTGTCAGTTGGGCTGAGGACTACCATTGGATACACAGATTATAAAACACTTTCCTACTGCAAAAAATTCTGTTGGCCAACTCTGGTTTATATGGCTAAATGATTTCCCCAATGTAATAGAGCTGGTTGGAGTTATAGTTGAAAGTTAGAACCTAGTCATTCTTGTTACATGTTAGACACTACAGAGACCCTCTGTGAGCACAGGTGCATGAGAAAAACACATACACACATTTGCACACTCAGATACGCATGCTCACGGACAGGTGAAGAGCAAAAGCAGTTGAATAAAACATATAGATTGCTCTTGACTTTCACTGGTTCATCTTAGGACTGTTTGACTGTACAGTGGTGCAGAAGTGATAAATATTCAGTAGAAATTGTAATTCAAATTTAAATTTTTGTCTTTTCCTGGACTAGCAATATATAGCACCATACTCTGTGTCAGCACTGGAAAAGGACAGAGAATCCGTCATTTTTACCAGAGTCTTACAGAGATGTGTGACTCAAGAAAGATTAAAAAACATTGATCTAGGGTAATAAATTGATTATATCAGTAATTTGGAATATGAAACTAACTACTACTTTTATTAAAGAACTCTCATTAGGCTTTCATGGTTATGTAAATTAATACCAAGTTTTTAGAGACCAACTTAGCAAAGTCCATAAAAACTTAAGAAAATTTCCCTTTCTTTCCTTCCCCTTTCCTCTCGTCCCCACCATCTTCTTTTCTTTTTCCTCCTTCTCCTTCTCCTTTTCCTCCTCCTCTTCCTCCCCCTCCTTCTCCCCATATTCTTCCTCTCTCTCTTTCTCTCTCTCTCTCTCTCTTTCTCTTTCTGCTAGAGATTCAACTCAAGACTGAACTCTGCATGTGATTGAACTCACATGCTAGGCAAGCATTCCATCACTGAGCTACATCTGCAGATTCAAGGTTGTATTCTTTTAATCAGAGATTCTCTTCATAAATGCCTGTCCTAGGCAAACACAAATCTGCACACACATAAAACCATGTATGGGTCATATATATATATATATATATATATATATATATATATATAAATATAAAGGCCCATTGTAGTGTTGCTTATGAAATTGCAAAACTGAGAAATAACCTGAAGGTCCATGAATAGAATGATTAAGAAGTAAGGCAAGGTAGAGCAAAATCTGGGTTATTACACAGCAAATAAAAGGAATGAGATAAATGCATTTATATACATGAAAATATACATAGCATCATTAAGTGAAAGGAAACCAGTTAAAATACAGTTTTAAAAGGACTAAAACTTGTACCATAATTATGAATGCATTGAATGACTGTTTTTACAACTACAATGCATTTATCTCATCATTGAGTTGAAACCTTTTAAAAGGGCACCAAAATGGGTACTGAACTATGACATAAATATTTAATTTACCAGGCAAATCGATCCTCCTATTGTAACCTAAATTCCTCATACTTGCAGTAACAATTAAAAGATATATTTGGCATGAAATTACTATGCAGTCCACCAAAGTCTTCTTCATAAAGTAGTCCTCTGGCCATGATAAATCCTTAAATAAGTGTTTCTCCTGCAGGTTTTCAATCACCTACATGCTATTTAAATATCCCAAAGGATAATACTGATGAAATGATGATGACAGTGATAGCTAACAATTACCGAATGCTATGTTCCAGGTACTGGTATGAGTGCTTTACAGGTAATAACTCATGTAATTCTCACAACCAGCCTATGAGGTAGGTGCTGCAATTGTTTCCATGTTATCAATGAAGACACTGAATCATAGGGTGATCAATTTGTCCACATCGGATGTCATTGCTCTGCTCTGAGGAGACAGAGCTGGGGCCCGTGGGGTCTTGCTCCAGAGCCTGCACATCCCATGCTGATGCTTTCCTGGCCCAGATCCACTTTTCGTACCCCTTTGCTCATTTATCTACAGTCTCTTTACCTCCCCACACACTGTGACTCAGCCACCAAGGGCTTGTAAGGTTTTGGCAACCTCCCCGCATTTTCAAGGAGCACAGGCTTTTATGCAATTTTGGAACACAGAGCTTGGAGAGACCTGGAACCCACTAGCCCTACAGCTTGTGTCTTTGCCTGTTGTTCTAACGAGGGTGACAGGTCCTGAGAAAGAGGTGCCCGTGGATAAAAAGAAAAGTAAGACAGACAAGAGGAACAAGAGAAGCAAAAGTCTGGGATCGGGGGGCTTACAGCCTCTCAGACTGCAGCCCTGATTACCGATCTCAGTCACCTTTTATTGAGTGAGAACCAAGGGCGTAGCCAGTACAAATGGGCGGATACCAAACGTTTTTTAGTAATTAAAGCATTATCCTTCTCCAATTCTGCCTCTTATGCTGCTGGCAACTGTCCTCAGGTGGGCCTCCCACACCCATCACCACGCTCATTCAGTTCAGCACGGGGTTATAAGTTGACCACCAGTTATCAATCCACTGCAATCACAATCCTTACTTCCTATTAATTTTTACAATGCATGGCCAGGCTAAAAAATAGGGATCTCCTGCAATTCAAATACACTCTTCTCTTCAGGTGAAAGGTTTCAGTTCGTTTTGCAACAATAAACAAATCATTGGGTGTCCTCAGTGCTTTCTAATCAAAGAATGTCCTTCTCCACATTTGCCCACATTTCCACATCCTTTCAAGGCCCAGATCAAATGCCATCTGTTCCATAAAGTCTTCCATGCTTTCCTAGGCTTGCAAGGAATGCAAGAAATCTTCTAGCTCATTCATGAAACTCCTTGTCATTTACAGCATATACATCACTTTCTATCTTCTATAAGCCTCACTGATACCCATGTCTTTCCGCTAGATTTTCAGGTCTCCATTTGAAGGGCTACTTCCCGTTCACCTTCTATAGTGTCTTGCTCTTGTAACATATTTTTAAATTTATTAGAATTTTCAAAATTGTCAAGAAACATGCTTAATATTTAGATCATTAAAGCCAATTAAGAGATTTCTTTCTTTCTTTCTTTCATTCTTTCTTTCTTTCTTTCTTTCTTTTCTTTTCTTTTTGTCTTTTTGAGAGAGGGTCTCACTATGTAGCAGTTCAGGCTGGCCTTGAGCTCACTTTGTAGCCCAGGCTGGTCTCGAAGTTGCAGTGATCCTCCTGCCTGAACCTCCTGAGTACTGGGATTATAAGCGTGCGCCATCATGCCCAGCCAATTAGAAGATTTCTGACTACAATTTTTAGGATTGTATGTAAGAACTTAAAAATTCTCATTTTATCAAACAAATGTATTTGGAAATTATCAGCAAAACAGAGGGTTTCATGTGTCACATGTTTGAATAATAATAATGATAATAATAATAATAATAATAATGATAGTGGGTTTGGGCGGTAAACCAGTAAATATCCAAAGTCTCCTCCAGTTGTAAAGTCTATCATTCTCAGAAGCCAAAGCTGCTTCTTTGATGTTTATCAAAAGTTACATATGGCATGTGTCAAGAGCTGTGAAAATTTTATTTAATCCACTGTGTTTATTTTCTTCAACATAAAGGTGAAATATTTTTACATTTTCCCGATACATTTCTCAGTGATAATAGAGCCAGTAAAAATATTTTTGCTCATGTAGAGCAGCATTATTATATCTTAGCCAAAGAAAAAGTACACTATTATATACTGGTTAGGGGAAGTAAAAAAACCTCATTTGTTCTCAAAAAGAAGCAGGAAATATGGGAATAATTATACTGCCCTTTACCTAATTTGACTTAAATCAGTGACGTTATCAGAGGAGATGACATATACAGAGTGTGCATGCAGGAGGCAAAAATATTGCTTGTGAGTACCCACGTTTATGACATTAATCCGTCTCTCAATGATCTAATAGAAAAAGCTGCTTGAAAGCAATTTCATTGAAATACTTTCAGGACTGTTGAAATAAAAATATTAATCTTTTGGAAGTGTCATGTTGGATCTCCCCCCTCTCCAGGAAGATAAGCTGTGGAAAGCTAAGAATAACCAAATGGCTAAAAAGATGCAAAACCAAAAAGTAGAGGTGTCAGCCTCTAACTGAGAATGTACTTTCCTTCTTAGCTTTTTCCTTTATTCTTTCCTTCTTTTTACTCTCATGTCCTTTTACTTCCCATTCTGTCCTCCCTTTCATCCTTCTATCCTTTCCTTCCTCTTTCTCCCTTTCCTCTACTTCTTTCCTTCCTTCTCCCTCTTCTTCCCCCCCCCCCACACCTCCTTTAATAGATACTACTGGGAACCAATACTAAACAAGGTACTGTCCCAACCATGGGATGGAAAACCGTGTTTCTGGAGTCTGTGCACTAGGAATTTTCCTTAGAGGTGGGCTGTGTTCCTTGGGGAGGGTTCAAGTGTGACAAAAAGGTTGGAGGGTCAAGGACACTCACTTTAGACTGGCGCCCAAGAAATAAGTCCTTTCCTCACACCCTACTTCTTGTACACCCTGATCCTTTCCTTTAGGGCACTTCCTTAAGGAGTGTACATTCTCTTACCACAGCTCAATAAATCAGGTAATAAAAGAGCCGATTTAGGATTTAATAAGTTGAAAATATGTTCCCATATGCAATTGAAGTTATTCCACAGAAGTATAATTGAGGCTGGAAGTTGCACAGAATTTTCTATTTCTGGTATGCAGATATGTTTCATATCTACACAATTTCTTTACAGTACAGATAAAGGGAATCCCACCTCAAAGATGGTTAAAGCTCCTTAATGACTTATTACTTCACATAAAATCAAATGCATGTGATACACAAGGTCCAGTATGATCATATCTCTGTCTACCTTAGTTTTATCTGGTCTTCTTCTATATCTTGGGTATGCCAGGGTCTTTTCTAATTTAATATTCTTGTACAAAAAAATTGATTTCCTTTGTTGAAATTGTACTACAGTCTCTATCTTTGTTACCTGCTCATTTTTGTCTCTTCCACAAAATGCGAACACACTGATAGCTCTTGTGTCATTTATTTGCATTATAGCCACAGAATCAAACAGTAAGTGCCTGATACATATTTGCTGAAAAGTAAGTGAAGGAACAAATGAATGGGCATTTTAATTTGAAACTTACAGAAAAATGAAATTGTCAGTCTTCCAAAACATGGAATAGAGAGTAAGAGATAAAAGTTTGCAGTGACATGGTGCAGTGTAAATCCCAGCTTTATGACTTACAAACTACGTGACTTTTGGGGAAAGTACTTCACCTATGTGGGTCTCAGTTTCTACAGAAGGAACATAACAACTGATATCCACAAGCACTTGTTATGATTATTGAACCATGTAACATGTCTGAAATACCTAATTAGTAAATGTTAAAGAATGTTCAAGAAGTCTCAAAGAATTTCAAAATGCCACAACCCATAAGATTATTTTAGAAAATTTTTGTGGCACATATATAAGATATACAAATGATGTTTTGATGTAGATGTAGATGGTGAAATCATTAAATGCTGGTGAGTGTTTGAAAGTAGTTTGTCCAGGTGCTCTTTACTTCACCCAGTGCATGACTCTGAAGGCTCGTAGCCACTTTGAGGGCTGGGAACACCACAATGCTACCTCCTCTTGTGGCTGGCCAGGGGCGTTCCACATGGTCTAGAAGCAATGAAAGGTCATTCTCATATGAGTGCAGTGAGCAACTGGATCTCACTGACAGTATTTCACGAACAGTGGAGAGGTAAAAAAATAATAATAATAGCACATAACTTGCTAATGCCTGCCCAACTACCAGCCTCCAGAGCATTGGGAGCTTGCTAAGGAGAAACGACAAGACATTGACATTTTTAAACTTCACACTGGAATTTGATTCAGAATCATGGTTTATAAAAGGCCAAAAGCGATTCATCAGTTCAGTTTTGCAGATAGATGAGCAATCCCTTGTTTCCTTGGAAACTCAGACCTGAGCATATGTAACTCACAATGTGTGCCCTCATATTTTCAATTGAGCAGATCCAGGATGAGTTTCTCCTAAGGGATTCAATATGTTGCCTTAAACAGAAGAACCAAGAATAAGAGAGAATTGTCACATTAAAATCGGATACTACAGACTTGGTTGGATCACAAAAGACACAATAATTCCACATAAGTTAGGCAGACACTCTCATAATCTGCCCCTTGTTGGTTTAGCAGTTTCCTTTATTTGCATAATTTCTTTTTTTTGAATTGAAAAAGAAATGAGTGTACACCTTGAAATATTCTCTTTTGTGCATTTAGAATGTCTCTAAGTTATAGTGCTTTCTTCTTGGAGAATCTTTATGAGCTAAAAATAAGCACTAATCTCTTAGATCTGCATAGCAGCATATAGCTAACATACATTAATTCTTGTCCCAAGATATTTATGACCTACATGAAGTAATGTTAACGTTTTTAGAGAAAATCTTAAATGTAGCGTAAACCTAATTCCTAAGGTTCTGTTACATAGTACTGCTTCTGGTTTATACTCAGGTTTTGGGATGTGCTAGAGCTTACAGATCTACCCACAACACATTTAAAATGCTAGTTACTTTCTGCTTCTCCTCCTCTTCCTCCTCTTCCTCAGTGATCCGAGTTTCATGGTGTCCTCGGTCAGCAAAGCAGGACAGTGAGAAAGTGATACTCAGAGCAGTTCAAGCAATTTGTCTCTGGCTATAATTTTTTTAGTAAGGGGACCAGAAATTGAACACAGGTCTATTTGATTCCAAAACATGTGTCAATGACTTAAGACCAACTTTATCTATGGTAATAAGGCAGAGTGGAAAGATAGAATGCTGTGTTTAATTAGTATCCTGGTGAATAAATAGTATAGATACACAGATATATCATTTATAACTTATTAAAAATTCAAGAGAGTAGCAAGGAAATAAATACTAACTCAGAATGAAGGAGAAAACAAGCAAGAGTTAAAGAGGGGGGCATCTGCCACAAAGTGGTGTGGATATTGTGTGAAGTTACTTGTCTGCTTTTACTGTTTTATAATTGGAAACTGAAAAACCACATGTAAAGAATATGACAAAAGTTTCCACTTCTTTTTCATGAAAGATGATGTTGAAGGTCCCTTTCAATTTTAAGAATATGAATCTGGTTAACAGAAGCACAGCATGAGTGAGATTTCGTCTTTGCTGATTCCAAAGGTACTTGAAGAGTTTTCAGGGTCCATGGACATCATCATGATCATCAGTTAGAAGTCTCAAGTTGAGAGGAAATACATTATCCCTGGGTAAAAAAGACTAGCCAGGAAAAACTTCTTTTACTTTTAAATTTTCTAGCTGTTCCCAGTAGCCAGAATTTCTTCTATATCAAGGATCTGCAAACTTTTCTTACAGGGTCAGTTAGTTAATAGTTTGCCTTTCATTTTTTTTTTTTTTACTCTATGTTCTCTGTTAGGACTATTTATTCTGCCATTATAAGTTGAAAGTGGCTATAGACAATATACAACTTGATAAGCATAACTACTATCAAGTATAATCACTTATAAAACCATTTATTGGCACAGATTTGTCATTTTCCAGCCCTTGTCTAGATTAGAGGTCCTAAAAGTTTCGTATACATTTCCTTATCTGCTAGCTATATAAAAGCCAAACCTCAAAGCTAATTACAATGGTTTGTGATCACCTAGGAGACTTGCTCTTTGTGTACATCATACATAATGCCATTTAAAGAGAATAGCACAGTTAGTCTTGCAAGTTATTTCTAATGTTAAACAAAACACTTGGAAAAAATTTAAAAATGATCAGATTTGCCTCTGGAAAATTAACTAGGACTATCACTTGAACTGAAATTGCCTCCGAGGATTTAGTTGACACATGGCCAATGCTCAGTATGATGACTGTGGCTAAATATTATTTGTGAACGTAACTACAATGAATTCAGGGAAATTATCATCATTCCTTTAGTTGCTTAATTGATAAGAAACTTATCAAAACAATGATGAATGGTACGGCTGATGGTGTTCCATGGAAATAACGTGCAAATAATACAGTGCCTGATTACCTCGGTTTAATTACTTAGGCTCTATTGTGACAGATAGTTTAGAAATATTGAGGTAGCTATTGATAAAGCACATGGAAAATGTGAATATTTTTCAAATTTCTGACAGCAAAGATGAACACTCAATTCCTGGTTTAAACGGAGAGCTCAGGGCTTCTTTCAAGTGCTTGAAATTTCTCTGGACTTAGCTCATTTCAAGTCTATTGGGTGGGACTTGAAAACTGCAAAGGTCTTTCTGTGGGACATCTTTCTTCCTCCTAAGAACACTGTGAAACTTTTTCTTAATCTTCCTTTTTACAGAAAGTTCATCACTTACTCATTTCCCATCTAAAACTACCTAAAATCTGAAGCATGCAGGCCCACAGTACTCATACAATTCTACAGAGAAGAGATGCTCTCTGGTGAGTAGCTCTGGAATGGCTACTTATGAACTGTGAAAATATGGATGAGTCACGTGACCTCATGGCCTAATTCTGTGTCCATTTTTAAAATTAGTTCAACAATATGTATATCAAAGGCCAGCATAGTGGCTAAGGATACACCATATTGCGAAGCATTTTACAAAATAGATACAACTATTATGGTTATTGATGTTAATTCTTTTTAAAACTGAGTATAGTAAAAATATTTAGGGGAAACAAAATTAACTAATTCAATAAAAAATTAATCAACTGTCATTTCTCAACAAAAATTAGCTTTCATTGAATGAAAAATAACTAATGAATTAGCTGGGCGTTGAGATAGTCACCATTTTGTCCTGACAAAGATTCAGCTACATGGAATTTCTCTGAGTATGGTTTCACAAATTGGTGATTGCTATCTTGTCTGAGTACGTGGGAGGAAGCTTTGAAATTGTGAATTTAGAAATTACCAACTAGAATGATCTCTTGATATAAATATTATCAAGATATATCTAGATATAAATACACTGTATTGTACATTACATAGATATTATATATGTGAATCATATTACACATAGGTATATGTGTCTATAATATATGCCTATATATGCATTGTATAATAAAGATTTCATGTTTATATAAATACAGTATCCCAGTTTATTGCAAATGCAGTATAAGATTTACATGGTCACTTATATATTTCTTGCATTCTACCAAAGAAGCTGCAATGAAAGCCATTAAATAGAGTGCAATTTATGAGCCTTTCATTAAATAATGATTCTCAGCTGAATTTCTGAAAAGGGAATATTAATGCAACCATATGTAACTAGCATTGCAAGAAATTAGCGTTGCTGATTTGGTCTTGAATCAATCATTGTAAGCTATGCATTAGAGTCTTTGCTGATACATTTTTGTCTCGGACAACTTAGCACAAATTGTGAACTGAATACAGCTATCTTCAGAGTATAATTTGTATGAAACGCCACTGGTATTTCAAGTTTTGGGGTGGTTGTAGGGAATGATCAAATCCATATGCAGAAAGACAACATGGTGTTATTTAAGGTCGAATGGCTAATTGCTGATTTCTTACATGTATACTCACAGGCTAAGTGGTAAGTTTCAGATGCCAGTGTGAAGCTGGAATTCTGCATGTGGGAGCTGGACTGAGTTAGGCTGTGGGTGTGAATGTGCTGTTAAAATCTGCAGCTCTAGGGCTGGGGATTTAGCTCAGTGGCAAACGCGCCTGCCTGGCAAGCGCAAGGTTGTGAGTTCGGTTCCTGGTTCCGGAGAAAACCAAAAAAAAAAAAAAAATATAAAAAAAAAAATCTGCAGCTCCTCATTCGGTTGCCAAGGTTTGAAAATATTATGAGGTATTTAAAAATTTTCTGAAAACAATGTTTTTCGGCCATTTCTATAACATTTTAATGAAGATTAAAACATTTAAGTATGCTATTGTCCATGTTTTTTTTCCATTATTTCCAAGAAGCTGTTTTTATGACAAGGATTAAGTCATCACACAATGACAGTCCAGGTTTTAGCTAAGATCAACCATGAGAATTTAGGAAGCAGAATTCTAAGTAGAACTACATTAGACAAGTCTTCTGGGGGTGGGAGGGAACCATGCAAAGAATCTTTGTCTGGACATGGAAGTCTGTGGCCATCCCAAAGTTTGAAAGATCCACTTTGGACAGAGCTCTATGGGACTTACACTATGGTTGCATTTGATCATTATTTCTTTTAATTTCCTTTTATCCTGTCAGAAGTCCCTTCCACCAGTTTCAATTTCAATAAACAGTAATTTCTTTTCTCCTGAGAAATGGGTTGGGGTAATTGCTGCTTCATGGTGAGGTTTAACTTGTTTCTCTATTTCCTGTGTACTAGTTAGATTGAGGTTTGATTAGATTATGATACAAATCGGTAGCCAATATGATGCCACAAGTGGTGCCATGTCCTTCCTGTTGCAGAATATCCACAATCACAGAAAATCAAATGATTCAAGAGTAGCTTCTCGGGTAAACTCAGTTTGATGCATTTATTATAAAATTTCCCATCAACTTTTCACCAAGTGATTTTCAGCATCAATGAATAAAGTCTGCCTCAATCTATTTTTTATTAGAGAATGCAAAAATCCTTGTGAACAAAGGAAACTTACTCTATCTGAAGGCAGAAGGTGGAGAATGACAAAATTCCTGAAAAACAACCAAAGGCAGTGGATAGGGTCAGTCAATAGGACAGAGAAAATGACAACATGACTCAAATGGGCAAGGCTGTAAGGACTTTTAGCATTGTCAGGTGTGGTTCATAAGCAAATTTACCCATGTTAAGCAAAAAAGAAAATCTACAGCTTGGTGGGGTAGCTGAGCCTCAACACAAAGTAGCTCAATCAAAAGAAAGTGGTACCCTAAGTTGTTAAATGTAAAACCTGATACTGAGCCAGTATCAGAAATCAGTATCAGGAATTTTGTCTGCAGTCCTACTCTGCATTGTTAGTGACTGCATGATCTTGGACAAATACATCCCTTTGGTTCTTTGAATCTGTATTTCTTCAAAACCAAAGAATGCCCCAAAATAAATAATAAGTAAATAAACTGAATTTTAAAAAAGCACTTTTATTTATTTTAAATACAATTAATAATGCTGAAATAAATAAAGTAATATCAGAGGTTTCTTGGTGTTTGAAGATAATTTAATTAGACACAACATAGTGGAATCAAACATTTAATTGATGTTTCAAATAGAGAAGCTATTATCACAGTATATACATTTAACATAAAAATATTAACCACTGAAGGACTACCTGAAATAAACCCAAGGGATAATGCATTATTTTTGCAGTAGTAGATACGCAGTCTTCCTGCGAAGATGCTGTTTCTCACTGTGCGAGGCAGATTCTATATTTTGCATGTTCCTTTTATCTGGAGAGTAATATGACAGGGAGATGCCCTGTTGCCCAAGGAAGGCTTGGGAAGTGCAAAAGGGGATATGCGTTGTAAACATTTCAGAGTAGTGGGGTTATCAACATTCTCTCATGGGTGCTGGTGAAAATTTTAACAATGGAGGCCAAAGACCCCAATAAAATTGTAAATAGAATTTTAGAAGATAGGTGATCCTCCCAGGAGGTAATAGTTTCATTTGAACTTCATTGAGGTTTGTCTAATATCACATCTAGACACAAAGCCCATTCAGATATAGCCAGACAAACTGAGTTCTCTGAAACTGTTATCACTCGAACTGCTAGTCCAAGGTGAGGCACTTCCACTAAGTTCTGTGCTAAATGTCCTCTTGTCAGAAACTGCACGGAAATACAAAATGAAAAAAAAAGGAACACATGTACTTTAAGAATTATTATGTATTAAAAATACTGGATTTATTCTTACTTTGGTAATTTAAAATACCACTAATTCCAGACTGTGATAAATACAAAAACAAACCAAAACAAAACAAAATAAAAACCAGCTTTTGGAAACACATCTAGGTTTGTCTGGAATTACAGTCTTTACAAAATAGGACAGTTGACACTGTTTCTGATCACAGCAAGATGCCTGTAGTTATTTCTGTCAATAGGTAAAAATACTGTGTTGAATGCTGGCTCTTTATGTGATTCTGGAACCAATTGAGTTATTTGGGGTTTGCCTGGGCTAGTCTGTGCTATTTCTATAGTTCTTTATTATTTGTCTAAGGAAGTCTGTGTTGAATGAGCAGGCACACATGAGCACTAAGTATTTGTAAAATATTTATAAATTTTAAAGGCCTTTTTATATTTGTTAATTTCATGCTGACATGTCTTGGTTTTTCATTTGAAGTGTCTTTGGGCATCTGCCTGTAGTCAGCATATGCCTGTGTGTAATTGCTGTTGGAACACATGAAGATGGAAATACTAGGAGGCCATCTACATGTCTAAGATGTTATTTGGCTGGAATCTGGGAAATTCTTTTTCTACCATCAGTGCTGTTATTTAACCCCAGTGGTTAAAATGGTTAAAATTACACTTTTGTGATTTGTTTATTTCTGTCAGATTTTGATCCTTTGTCATTCTTCAAGAGAGGTGATCAGACGCTCTTAGATCAGACAGAGTCTCTGTGTGTTTGTTAGAAATGTTTAGTTTGAATGGGGTAAGTAGGTGGTGATGGCATTGGACACCCAGAGGGCAAGATTAGCATTCCCATTAAAGGACAGAGGGTGACAAATAATACAGAGGGCCTGGAAGCACACAGGATCCTCTGTGCCCATAGTGAGCTCGCTACATTATTCTAATAAGACATAAGCACAACACTATGAAATGGATGAAGTTTGCCTTTCTTCTTTTTGCCCTACAAGTATTCCGCTCTCATGGGGAGAGAAAAAAGAAAAGAGGCAAATATCACTTGTGGAAGGGTAATGATTATATTAGTCAACTTTGAGTTGCTATAACAAAATACTTGAGACAACTAACTTAAAGAGAGAAAATGTTTGTTTATCTCATTTATCTCTTGGACTGGAGGTTCCAGTCCAAGATTGGGCTTACCAGCACAAGAAACTGGGTATTCTTACAACTTTGTGGCACATTCAGGGTCAGCCAGTACCCAAGTACCAAAAGATACCATGGAGTAGAGGGCTGTCTAAGATTGAGTAACAACTCTCATGTGGACATACATACCAATACCAACTAGAGAAAAGAATGGACAGGATAAGAGACAGCTCTCATCGGAGGTTTAACTATTAAATTAGAAGAAATGGGAGGGTGATAATTGAGGAATTTTGGGTAGGTTGTAGAGTAATGATTCTAGTATTTTCCAGCACACTTGTGGATCATATGGGTAAATTATAACATCAGTAACAATTTTCAAGGGAAACACACAGTTTTGGAAGTCTTATCTATGCCTAGATACTCTAATGGAGAGAATTATCTCATGTCCTTGTTTCAGGAGAAAATTCTAAGGCTTTTCTATCTTTGTTAAGGAGTAGACGTAGTCAATCAACTTATGTGAACTATTTTTCTCCTTAAAATGAGTTACAGTTTTATGAAACAAGATGAGAAGCTTCTGTTCATGTTGAGTATGTGGTAGCTTTGGTGGTTTTTCCATTTGCACATACAAATTATAAATTTTTATTAAAATAGTATCTGCAACGAAAATACTATCAGAAACTTAGAAAACTTTCATTTCTTTGGGACATCTAATTGACAACTATGCTATGACTTTAATATGGTGTTTTGGGGTTGCATGGATTCTAGGCAAAATGGTGGCCATCTTTTGAATAGGTCCATTGATAGAGGACCTTGGCTTCCGATCTTTTTGCTATGGCTTGGGCATATGGCAGTGGGTGGCATAAAAGTCACTTGAGATGTCACATTATACAAAATAATAATGACTTTCAAAAAGGTGTGAATTGAAGTGAAAAGACTGCAACTCTGAAGTTTCAAGACAAGCTATGCAGTATAAATAATCAAAATATCATTTGGCTACAGCTTGAGTACTAATTCTAAACAACTTGCACATTTTCAAGTCAGAATTACAGGAAAAATATTGATAGCTAAATAAACAGGGTGAGTACATGATTAATGTTTTAAAATAGTAAACACTTCACATTTGTAGCATTCCTTTAACATATTAGTCTTGGAGACCTTGTTTTCATTCCTGCTTTGCAATCTGTGTTTTGTTTATTTATTCTTTTTATGTTGAATTCCTCTATTTTAACTTACCTTTTGCCTTAATTTACTCTAGAGGGGAAAGTGAAAATGTCTAAAATAAGTGAAAAATCTACAGCAATTAGAAAATTTAAGACTGAGCAGTAACCAACTCTAAGAACATAACTGCTTTTTCGGCAGGATGAATTGTGGGTGATAAAAAGATCCTCTTAGTAGCTATTTTCTTTAGACTTTTAAACACTCTTAGAACTGCATTTTATATTTCTTCTTCTTTTAATGGCACTAGAAATTGAACCCAGGGGCTTGACCTAAACACAGCGTTTTAGGCAAGCGCTGTGTCACTGACTTATAACCCCAACTCCTTTGAAAATATTTTATTTTAAGGTAGGATCTTGTTAATTGACTCATCCTGAATTTAAGCTTGCAAGACTCCTGCCTTAGCCTCTGAAGTAGCCAAGACACCGAGCGTGTGCCATCATACCCAGCTGCCTATTATATTTCAAATAAATAAATAAATAAGATAAATAAGTAAGCAAGTAAGTAAATAAATCAATAAACAAGAAACAGCTACAGACATTTAGAGGATAAGATGAGCTGTTTGTTTTGTTTTGATTTTGCTTCTTATTGTAGGAATGCAAAAATAGTGAAGGGCTGTCAATAGAGATTTTTCCCTCACAGACTCACAGTCTTGGTCAAGATGTACACATGTTGCATCAGAGTACTGGGGCAGAACAAAATCTGACTGTTTGGATGCACTTGAAAAAAAATAAGAAAAATGTAATATCTGTGGTTTTTAAGTATTAATAAAGATGATGTAGAAACTATTTGGAGGTCATGCTTGAACTAGGTTGGATCTCTTATTTACTCCTGTTGCAGATACTAATGTACTTTTTTACCTGGAAAGCCTAAAAAGTCCTATGGAAAAAGCCTGGTTGACCTAAACTGGGCCGGTGAACCAAACTATTAAGCATGTGAGCATGTTTAAAAATGTTAGCTGTGCTACCCTGTGGGAGAAGGATAGTGGTTTTGACAGATTATTGGAGGTAAGAATCACATTGTGGCTTCTCAAAATAATTGTTTCAGGCAGAAATTTGGATCTCTTCGGTGAGCTCGGATGGGTCTATCACACAAATGTAGATAATTCTTACTCACGGAGAATCTGTGCAATGTATGGATGGTCTGGATACATATGTTCTGTGTGTTTTCCTGGTTCTTCTTATTCAGTCATTCGTCTTTTGGGACATTACCAGTGTACTGATACACTGCCCATCATTCACCATGATCTAAGACTTTTTTTGGAAGATAATTTAGAAAATGTGCCCATGATTCAATATTACATCATTTTCCTCGTAATGTCATGATTCTGTGTAATTAAAGTCAATGTTAATCTCAATAGTCCACAGAAGACAAGTCCACACTGGCCAGATAGATCGACCTTGAGCTTGTCATGTCAATTTCCAGCAAGAGCAGTAGGCACAAAGGACATTTGAGTTACAGGCTACTCTTCAGTGGAGAGTCCATGAGATGCATCTAGAGGGTGCCTCAGAGATAATTTGCATGGTAATTATCAGGAAGATGCATGGCCTAGTGTCTAGTATTGGGTCTGGTATTCAGTCCCCTAAGCTGTCTTTGCATGCTGCCATGTTTGAAGAAACCTAGAGATGGTATGAAGCAGAACACATAAAGAAGACTAACATAGTTTTTCTGCTCATAATACGAAGGATATTATCCTCTGTGTTGTGTTTAGACAACTTGAAAAGCTCTTATTACGCATGCATTCTAAAATACAGCCTTTAGAGAAGTGAATATTTCACAGGTTTGGTCTGAAACACATGCTCTTTCTTCTGAGCAATTATCAAGTCCCTATTTTATGCAAGTGTTCTGGGGACTAGAGGGATGAAGAATTCCTTGAGAAATTACAGTCCAGAGTGAGTGCAGAGGTATAAAGACCATGCTATAAAGAGTCAGGCAGAATGGAATGAAATATTGATTATAATGCTGAAGCAAACAATAAGCTCCAGGCATGCTGAAGAGAACTAATCCAGAAAAAACTCTTCCAGGAAGGTAAATTTTGAAGGATGTGTAAGATTGGAATATGTATGTGAAAAGAAAAAGAGATATTTAAGTCAATTTTGGGGAATAATACATAGCTGCAATGTGGAGAGAGGAGGGAGGGCATAGTCAAAGACAAACTTGAAAGGTGATTTTGGACCAGGTTGTTAAATACTGATACTAATTTAACAAACACTTTTCTAGACTATGGTGAGCCAGATACTATTCTAAGTTCTCTACTTAGTCTAGTAACAACTTTAAGAATTGTAGGTGGTAATACTGCCCCTATTCTACAGATGAGGAACTCCAGGGACAGAGAAGTCAACTAAATATCTAAGATCACACAGCCAGAAGTGCCAGAGCTGAGATTTGTGCCCAGACTCTTTAGTTCTAGTATCTGTGCATGATGTGGCAAGGTATGAGACTTAAAACTTTGTGCCACATTTTTTATACCCTTAAGAGTCTTTGACAACTTTTGAAGAAGCTAATGTTCTAATATGGTTGGTAGGAAGATCATTTTGACAGAAGAATAATAACTATATTCAAAAGTCTGAGAACTGACAGAGATCTTAAGCAGAGGAGAGTTTATAATTGTTGAAGCCTGTTACACCCAAGACAGTGTGCTGGATATTTTTGGTACACACGCTGGACTTCCCTAGTTTTCACCTTCTGTTAAAAGAGGTCATGTTGGGGCTGGGGATTTAGCTCAGCGGCACAACGCCTGCCTGGCAAACGCAAGGTCGTGAGTTCGATTCCTGGTACTGGGGAAAAAAAAAAGAATTAAAAAAAAATAAAAGAGGTCATGTTACAGAAAATAACTGCTACTTGACCTTCTGCTCTGTCCTAGTCTTCAGGGACTTCAGAGACCACTAGAAAGGTCTTTTCCATGTGCTTTGGAGCAAACCAGTCATCTCCTTGTCTAGAGCTATGTGATAGAACTGTCTATAGTGATGGATGTGTTATGAGACTGGGAAACTGAATATTTAATTCTAATAATGTGCTTTAAATAATCTCATGTGGCTAGTGGTATAGTATTGGGCAGCCCAGTATAAACTGGTATTTCCTGGACTCTTCTGTTAATTACCATTTCTCCTGGTGGGTGTTCTGTAAGAAATACTCTTTCTTTCTGAGCAGGGAAACTACCACTGTCTGCTTGGGACCACTGCTAACTTTCTCCATAATTTGCTGCTTCTACCAGGAATAGTGACCACTCTGACCTGTCTCTCTCTACAAGTGCCACCCTGGAAATGAGGAAGATAGAGCTCTAATTGGTACAAGTTGTTCCCCAGTTGTTTGTGGAAATTTAGGGAACCAATTCTCCAATCTTTACTTTTAGTAGACAACTTCCACCCAAGTTCACAGAAGAACAAATTTTCACATTATTCATCTCAGTCAATTTGGAGGCTTGTTTGCAACTCTTTTTCTTCTTACCCGACTGTCACTTCTTTTGGAATGTGTTTCTTTCTAAGATCTGTATACTATAAGGCTACATATTTGGGCAAATGAAAATTTTTGGCAAACCAGAGTGGCAATAATGTGCATTTAGGCAGCTTGATATATGTAAGTTACCTTATTTTTCTTTCACAGTAAAACACAGTGCCCAGTAGGCAGATGGAGAAATTGAAGCCCAGAGTTTAAAATGTACAAGGTTACCAGCTTACAAGTAATTCATATCCGTGTCTGAGTGTTCCAGGTCCAGCCTTTTCCCACTTATAACAAGCTGGCTGTTTGTTAAGAACCTGTAGCTAAAAGAGAAGAAATTTCTAATTAGACGACAAGTTTAAGTACACAATATCTGGTTTAAAGTTAAAGTATATTGAAAGTAAAATATGTACATTTAAGAATAACTAGCAAATGTTAAATAATAGATGAACAATTACAAATAATTGTGTTCAAACTGACTGCTATTTGGATTTCATGCTTTCAACCAGTTGGCTGTACATGTTGTAGTCAAAGTGCTTAAACACTTAGAATGACCACAAGCAAGTCACCTGGTGGTCATCAAGGAATTATTCATAATGCTGTGATTACACATGTGATATTTACAATGTACATGTAACTTAAGATGTAAGTCTTTTGGAATGGACACAGTATTATTATAGAGATTTTTATAGGATCCACATTGTTTCTACAACTAAATTCGGAACACAACTCATTTTGTAAACCAATGACTAAGATTGGAAGTTCACAGATAGTCAGCAAAACCAAATATTACCCTCTCTTCCCACCAGGGGCCTAATGTCTCAAATATTTCAAAACAATGCCTAATATTTTCCAGATCTTTGCTTTAACTATTAATATGCTTTCTCTCTGGAGTTAAGAAATTCAACACCATCTTATAGCTACTATTTTTTAAAGTAATGGCCATGGGGTTTAAATTCTATCGCTAGAAACAAAAAGAAACATCCTATCATGAAAAATCCTTTTATTTTCTGGCTGGGAAAGCTTTTAGTTATTTCATGTAATAATGGCCTTGTAAAGTTTCAACTTCAACTGGTAAGATGTAGTTACTAGAAGCCAGAAGAGTTTGTATCTATTCTACCAAGGTATACTACAATTGATCAGTTGATCATATCGTCCATTATCTTGTTCTCTTTATGTTTTCATAACATATCTAAATATAGTGGCATTGGGGCCGGGAATTTAAATCAGTGGCACAGTGCCTGCCTGGCAAGCACGAGGTCGTGAGTTCGATTCCCGGTACCGGCAAATATGGTGGCATTACTCAACAAATATATTTCTAGTGCTTTTTGAGAAGTGAAGACGTTTTAGATTCTTTGAGAAATAGTGAAACACTCTACACATGAGTTTTTCCCACATCATTGATATTGTAGATATGTACATATATATTTTTTATTAAAGGTCTTGTATCATTACATCATTATCTTACCTGGACACTACAAAGCTAACTGATCAAAGCAAAATCCTTCTCCCTAATAAAGTCTTATTTAATACATGATATATCTTTGGACACCCCTATTGTGTAAAAGTCTTTTATTTGACCTAAGAGACAAAATAACCTTTTAACGTCATCTCTGGCATATTTGCTTCTTCCGTGCAATGTTAGCAAGGCAGGGTCTTCTGCCCTAGCAACGAGGTCTAAGACAGAATTTACAGAAATCAAACTGTAGTTCCGTCATTCCTTGATATCCTCCCAGGTGAGCTCCTGCGCTTTATGCTCATACTCCTAAAGCAAGCAAACTTTAAGCTAATTATGTGCTAGTGTATTCTCCCTTGCAGAATTTTGGCAGGTTGCTTCTGTAAATTATGAAAAATAAATGTGAAATATGCAGATGTCTTTTGTTTGAAGCAGATGTTTGGTCCATCTTGCCAGAATCCAATCAGCTGTTCCCCTGAGATCCTACCCCCCACAACATCATCCTGGTACAGCTCAGAAACCTGAAGGGATGATCAGAAATAGCACTTCACAGGCCTTTGAGGAAGATTCTGTACTTAGTGACCTTTGTTAAGGAGAATTAAAAATAAAAATATCCCTGACCACCAGAATTAGATTGTCTCTGGTAAAAGGACTGGATGTAGAATGGTTTTTCTCTGGTGGTGTTTGGTGGTGGAACTGGGCAAAAGGTAGGATCACTGTTGCCCTTCTAGGATGAAGTAGGCCTAGCTTTCACCCAATTATCTTGTTTATGGCCAAGAACACGGTTTTGAAGATGAAATCTCTACTTGCTGATTCAATGAGTCTGTGCTAAAGTGCTGTTGCATTATATATATAATATATCTCACATAATTAAGCAAATAACTCTGTAGGCAGTATTAGTAAGGTTTTGCACCATCACAGGTGTCAATCAGCTTCTGCTCTCATGAAGTCTGTTAACTAAAAATAGAAACCAGTTGTAGGATCCCATAGGCTCCATAGAGAAAAGGCTGCAGAACTGGTCAGCGTTGATCTTGTCTGTGGTAGGGGCCTTAAAAGACCACTTTAACCCAGGTGGTGGAAATGACCACTACCTCCAGGCTCTGCTGACAACTAGCATGTAACTTTGAGCAAATTATTTAGCTACCCTTAGACTCAGTTTTCTCATCATAGTAATACCTCTTTAAAGTGAGACAATGTAAGTCAAATACTTAGACACAGTGTCCGTGCCTGGCATACTTATTGAGCAAAACCTAAATGACTGAGAGCTTGTTCTGTAATTTTCCTATTCACTTTCAACAGCTTCCCGATGTGGGCTTATTTTACGTATGTATGCATGTGTTTATATTTATTTACATCTCCTAATGCCCATTTTTGTATGGCAAGATGAACACGTTTTCTTGCTTTCTTTTACAGCAGAAATGAGGACTCGATCTCTTGCTAGCATGTCCTCCTTCCTTATAGATGTAATCTATGATGTTATGGACATTTGCTTCAGTTCACTCTTTTTTTGATAACTTTATGTTATCTTAACTTTCTTCCTCAGTCCCATCTCCGATACTGTTTCTCTCCTTTGACTCCATCTCAAAACTCCAAGTTCTTCAATTGCAAAGTTTCACAGTATTTTCAGGATCTAAATGACATGACTATAGTAGGAGATTATACTTAGTTAATATTTATTGAGAGCCAGTTGTGTGTCAGACACCTAAAATTTTGTGTATGAATAAGACAAAGAAGAGCCCTTTTTTAAATTAGGAAATACCTCGCAGTCTCTGTAACAGGAATCACTATTCTTGTTTCCAGAATCATGTACCATGGCTTTTGTTTTAGTAACAATATTATATAGAATAGATACATCTTATTTGTGTGCCTTCAGAATTTTTGTATTTTTCAGGAACATTTTATCATATGCCTAAGGCTGATACCACTGGCTAAAAGTGAATGTTTTGATCAAAGGTAAATTGTTATTTTCTTCCTAACATGAAGAAAAATCAACTCATTGTTTTGGCGGTATATAAATACAACATTACTAAAAGTTTATATTGCAAAGCACCTTGTTATCTATACATAAACAAAGGGAACACAGGGATAAAATAAAATAAGATAAAAATGAAATAAAAGATAGGGTTGGAGATTTTTTTAATATGAAACTGAGGATATAAAGTGTACTCACTGAAAATAATATTGACTTATGATATTAAAATAACTTATGCAACACTTCATGGAACTCATACAACCCTTACGTTTATACAAGTGCATGGCTACCTAGATATGTAAGAATTTCATAAACCAGGGGAAATGTTCAAAAGTTAGGGACAAATTGTCGATTCCATAAAGCACATAGCTAGATTTTTATTGATTTTGAACATAAAAGAAACTTGAGTCTCAGATAAATTGAACAACACATTTCAGTAATTAAAAAATGCACTAAGATTAACCGTGATTCTAGGTCTTCTGATTCCAAATTGAACATTTTTGCACACTGTTTTTGCTCTGACTCTCAACTGACTTGTGAATAATTAAGAAACTGCATTACATGACCATATTAATAAATATAGACTTAATACATCTGATAAATTTAAAGATAAGCAGAGTTAATCAGAGTAGCTTCCTGAGAGAGGCTATAAGTTTTGAAGAGATGGGACTGGATTAATTTATGCCCTCTGTTGTCTATTTTAGTTCTTCTCTTAACTTACAGTTTCTTTTCTAATTGAGACTTGTAATTCAAAGTTATCTTTCTAACTTTGAAGGTATTTTCTTTGTCATCTAGCACTTATTCTCCCACAGGGATAGATTCTCATGTCCTGGGCCTCCTCACTTGAAACAGAGACGGAAATGTGTCTGACAGCAGATGTGGAGGGTTTTCCCATTCACCATTTAAGGGGATTCCAAATAATGAGCCAGAGGTGAAAGATACTGTGACCATCACCTTGAGAAATTTCAGTTTCAATTTCTTGGTTCTGTTATTATAATTTTTCTTGAAAAAAAGAAAAAGTTTTAAAATAGACATATAAAAACTAAAATAAACAAGACATATAACATCAATAACAATAATAATATAATAATTCTTTGTAGAGCTACATCCAGTGCTAAGGGGAATATATTTTAAAGACATCACTAAAGCATTTATCTAGCTTTAACTGCCTCATCAAAGAATATTATTTTTAAAAAGAAGCCTCATAAAGATGTATGAATATATAGACCTATGATTATTCAAAAAAATTGTACAAATCAAAATAAATTTGCCAGAGCAATTTAAAATAATTAACCTTTGACAAACCTTCCTCTCTGGTAATGGAATAGTAACTATATGAATAAAAGATAAGTCATGACATTCAATGAATTACAATATTCATCCCATAAATTACTTGATATAATAGCTCTATAGTCTACGTTTTTATAACACTGAAATGTCCCAAACACTGAAGAACCCATTCATTTCCAGTGTGTGTCTTGCAGATAGGTTGGGTAATTTCTTTTGCTTTATTCAGATATCCTTCAATTAAAGTCTTTACAATTTTTTCTTCCCAAATACACCTTCTGTCAGCCTGTCAACTCTTTCTGCAGTACATACACCTGGTAGCATGGGGTCTTATGCTCAGAGCCCCAAATAGCTCATGGAAATAAGCGTTAACCTGATTTGCATGGTAGGTAGGGACTGGCTATGGGTTGACGCTGCCACCTGGCTGATCACATTTAAGAATACAATGGTCAGTCCCTTGTACAAGCTATGTTACTCTGGGGCATGTTGCTTCTGTCTGCATTTCCCTGAGATAAACAAAGCTTTTCCAGAGTAAACTGAAGCCATCTTTGATTACATATAAATTAGTACAGGCCATAGAGCAAAGGACTGGGGCTTCATAAGGATAATTAGGAGGTATCACTGGTGTGTACAAGCCTCAGGATGGCCAATTGGATGCAACATGCCCAATATTGCAGTTTAAACAAAGAATGGAAATTTACAACATGAAGATGTTTCCTGAGAAATGTATGCATTGCTCCCTATCCATTTTGCCCATTAAATACAAAAGTTACTAATCATCCAGGAGTGATCTATTAGTTTTCTCTAACTCTTCTAAGACACTCATGGAGTCAAATGAATAAAAAGGAGCAATAAAGCACTGCTAGTTTTCATGTCAGTAGGTATGTCCCACTCCAGTGTCTTCTAAGGCAGTCACATCACAGCAAAATACGTCTGTCCTAACACACTGTTTAAAATTTCATTATCCTTGATCTCTGAATCATGGCTTTAGTTCAGTTTTGCCATAAGAAAAAAACAGACATATTTATTGAGTACTTGCCATGTATCAGTCATTGGCTTAAGTATTACAAATATATTCATTTTTTTTCACAACTCATAAGTTAGGTTCTGGTTTCATTCCTACTGTGCATAAAGAAGTTGAAGCTTAGTGTCTCTTAGTGTGTCTGTGATTAACGCAACAATGGTCTTTTAACTCTTAAACTGTGATTCCCCAAAAAGAGTATGCCTTCTGTTTGCCAAGCTCAGAACCTCTTCATAGAAAGGACTATCTCTGTTCCCTAAGGCCAGGGTTAGAGTTACAGCTGTAGATGATGGCAGTCATGACTTCAGAGCTGGGCCTTATTTTGTTTCCCTTCACTGTCAAAGCCACAGGGACAGAGATAGATGGGGCTTCTTTTAATTCCAGACCTCCAGCTTGGTCCTGATGCTGCACACCCTCTCCTGAAGAACTATGTACCAGGCCCACTAAGGTGTTATCCTTCAGACAAGATACTGGTTGAAACCAAAAATGCCATCTATTTTGGTGTTTTTTATGAAAGCTTAGATGTATGAAAATAAAGGATCTGTGGAAAATAAGAGACCACTAATTCACAGCCAAAAATTATTCCTCTTTAGTTGGAGGAGCTTACTTAGTAGTATCTTGTTCTGTGTAGTTAAATGTACTTTTTTCTGTTGAAGTGATACAGAAAGTTTTCTTCCTTTTTCTTTGGGTCTTCATTCCCCTCCTCCTCCTTCTTCTCTCCACCTTCTTGAGATTCTATTTCTGAAATATGACTTAATATTCAATAGATGGTTGTGAATGCAGCTACCTACGAACATCCCATGGAAAGAGTTCTGCAAATGTTCCTGAGAGAAACACTGCTGTCACTCAATTATTTTATTCTTTTAGTGGAAGCTCAAAACAAGAACTTTACCCACATTTGCCCACCAAGCTAGTAGCAGAATCAAAAGTCTTTCTCCAGCATTCACTTAACACAAATTGTTATACATCACTATGCCAGGAACTCAATATATTACCTATGTTCTTTACCCCAAACTCTGACTTTGGGAAAGAAAAAAAATCTTAGAATAATGAAAAAAGTTGTTTTCTTTTCACCCTTTATACATTTCCCTTTTCCCCTAGTTTCTTAATTTTTTTCTTTTTACTAATCTATAAGGCATTATATGAGGCCTGAGGTAGAAAAAACATCTCAGGCTATAGTGATAAGTGAGCAATTTTTAAATGCAAGGTGACCCCAAACTTTTATGAGATGCTTCTATTTTACATTTTCTTTTTGTTGCTGGTTGAGCAGCACCAACAGTGACATTCCTATTAAAGTAAATTTTAATCTCTTTTTACTGTGACCCACAGTAAGAAATACATTTTATAGCATAACCCAGCATATATAATATGCACACATATGTAAATGTGCATATATGTGCATGTATATATATATTCAGAGAGGCAGATGATATAACTGAACCATAAAATTTTATGAAATAATAAAAATTACAAAATTCATATCAAATATGATTTTATTAATATTTAAATACAAGTTGTATCATGCAGCTGATTCTACTTTATTTCATATTTTTAGAAAGGTAAATAAAGCTTAATAATTTAGCCAAAACAGTTTGTGTGTGCAAATGTTTTAGCTCTCTATTTAATTTTCTTGTGAAAGTACAGAAAGATGAGGTATCCAGTATATTTTGTGTGGCTTAGCTCTTGATCTCAGAATGTGATATGGGCATTCAAATGCTAAGGGTACAATGGGAAATCTGCCCCTAAGTTCTTTCTCACTTCCATATTTCCTGAAATCTACCCAATGACATTAATAATTTGGCTAATGATTCAATATCTTTTACATTTTCATCACACATGTTAAATGCACGTGCAGATCTGTATGATCCCTTAATGCCTTCCAGTTTCAAAGGTGTGTTATTCCACACATTTTTTATTTCGTATCTGAGTACTTGTGAAAACAAAGTCTCCTCCCATGTATTTAAAAATTTGTAGAATCACAAATGTATTCTATTGCTCTTGAAGTTTCTCTAAAATGTTATCAAATTATAGCATTATCAAATGCTCACTTTTACATTTGCATTCAGATCTGTTATTTCAATGGGGCATTTTCATAGAATAAAAATGTCTTGCTGCTCTTCTTGAAATTCTTCTGGTTCCACACCAGATCCAATGGTGAAATACTATAATCTTTTTATTTGCATTTTTTAAATTTTACAGATAAAAAACTAACGAAACAACAATGAAGACAAAACCGAAATAACACAAAAACAACAAAAACGATACATGACCTCAAAACAAAATGATAGGAATTAACAATGGTTGCTACATTACATCTTGTTATTTTCAGTGAAGTTGCTCAGTCCACCAGATGTAAGAATGTAAGATTGATCAAACAATCAAAGACAGTAACAAGTAATTAAAAAAAACCATTGGAAATGATGCAGAGCTTCACCATACAAGATGGTAGGAGTTCTACAATGGTTCTTATGCAGCCTATTGTTGCTTTCAGATGTGCACTTTGGATTTGGAAAGCTTAGCTACTGTTGGGCTTCAGCATTAGAGGGAGAAAGAGGTCCAGTTAGTTTTTCATTGTCACAATATTCCAACTGTAATGCCATTATCTGTGCAGGAGAATTATTATGGAAGCAGCATATTGTGCACATTCACCAAAAACACAGGGGCAGCATTTCTACTAAGTTTGTTAAAAGGAATATGGGTAACAACTGGAAGGGAAGCAAAGCTACCTTTTTGTTGGTCACATAGCTCAATTGCTAAAATGATAAGTTGTTTTTATACTCCCCTGTGTGAACGTTGGAGTCCTTGGATTACTGAAACAGATGAATGCACTGAGGGAGAGCATTCAGAAACATGGTGCTCATTTGGATTTATATGGAGTTCAGCAATCTTTGAGGGTTAGAAAACCTTTCTCCCCAAAGCAACTGGGTTCAAGTTTTTGTGAAACTGCTCTTATATAGGAGAAAATCCATGTGTTTATTTATAGTGAGAACTGCAACTACCATATGTCTGGGTTCTTTACATGAACATGACCCGAGTGTACCCTCAGCAGAGGAAGCTAAACGAGAACCAGCAGTTTACTGTGTAGACTCTGAAGTCCGATAAGATAACCTTGTGCATACACATGGAATACCACTGTGCCAAGACAATCCGTGTGTCCCCAAAATTAGAGTCCTCCTAGACAATTGGCTAGGCCCTTTTTCTTCTAAACAGGAAGTGAATGGAGCAAATAATGTCTGTCCTTCAGTGCTATTATGAAGGTAATAATAATAATAGCAGAAATTTGTAGAAATCTGGAAAATTTAGAAAAGCACTCCAACAAAGAATAAAATAATATAATTCTTCTAGACAGAGAATAAAGTGCACTTGTTTTAATACAGTATTCTCATACACAGTCTTCTTCAAATGTGTGGCTCAATTTGAAATTCAGTTTCCAAAGATAGGAAGATAGAACTCTATAGACAGACTTTCTATAGGCTATTACCTGGTTGATCTGACTTACCTAAAAGTTTTTCATAATTCCATTCTACCTTGTCCATCTAAAGCTTTTCTTTAGCTAAAGGCAAATAAATAATGTGAAATAAAATCTCCGGATTAAATCTTCAAGTCACACTAAGCCAGGTAGGTAAACAGCTGGCCTGGAGATAGTCTTTGGGGGAAGAAAACAAAACAATAATAAAAAAGCGGTGGGATTGTTGTTTGCGGTGTAATTCTTGGTGGCTTGCATTTCAGGTCTGTAGAACCATCATAGCTATGAGGAGGGAGCTGCAGATAGACGTGGGGGATGGAAAAGAGGACAAGGGACATGTTTAGCTTTCATTTGCAAGCGTGATACCCGCTGCTTTGTTTATGGATTTGATGCTATTCATACAGTCTTTGCAATATTAATTTTTAATTTATGATGCTCATTAGGAGACACTTAAAACAGAACAATTATCATTTATCTTGATATATTATTTACTAGGACTGACCGTCATGGTTAGGGGCCCATGATTAGTGAGAGGGGGATCTAGAAAAGCTCCTAAAAGATGCTGGGATAAAAGGAACGGAGTTTAGGAAGCAGTTGTCAGAACCTAAAGCCCAAAGTTCTGATGTGGAAGGGAAAGCCACACAATCCCTAATCAAGACTCAGGAGGCCCCCTCCAAGATAAGCCTGGAATAGTACTTAATGAACCTACAGGATCATATTAATGAGACCGAGCTGTTAGGCCACCAGCTCATCAATTATTCATTCAGCTGCATTCCTGATACTTTGCTATCTTCCTCCTTTTGCACTGGTGTGATTACTTTTTTTTAACCCTCCATTTCCTCACCTAGCATGTCAACAAAGCCTTCTGTTGCACAGTTCACTTTTCTTCTGTACAAACACCCTCTCTTCTCAATACTCACTCAAGATATCAAAGATGATAAAGGAAGTCTGCTACAGAAGACAAACTTCTGAGAATGTCAGAGAATCAAGGCACTCTAACTTTGTGCTTCCCTGATACTCAGGGTCTAGCTTTATGTTGTTTTTATAGGTGTGTGCTTTAATTATCTACTGCCTTCACTAGAGTGTGAGTTCCTAGACAGTACTGAGAGTAATGAGCAACAGATACTGAATGAGTAAGTGAAAGGATGGATGGATAGATGGACGGATATGGGTTCTCAGTCATGGCTAATACTAAGTTCTACTTATTTATCATCAAAAGGATCATGAAGTGGAGACCTAAGCATTGCCTGCATATTTTAAAGGAAACTGAAAAAATAGAATTTTGCATTTACAATCTTGGTTATGCAGGTAAAGATATATCTGCAGGTCAAAGCAAGATGCCCATATCAGTGTGGTACTCAGTTCTCCATATGCTTATTTATTATTTTTTCTTTTTTACAAGTTAAAATCAGCCATACCATGAAATATAATCAATGATAATTTCAGGAGCAAAATTATGTTTTATGTAAGTGATGAGATTTCACTGAGCTTTCTGAATGAAGACCAATGAATTTAAGTGAGTGAGCTTTGGAGTGGGACTGAGGCAACATTTCTACTGAGTTTCTTAGTTGTTGTTTTTTCTCAAAGTCAACAAGAAAATCAGGGAAGCATTTCCTTTCCTCAGGAAGAGAAATGTGACTGTGATGCTGACAACATCATAGACAGTGAGAAGGAAGGGCAAGAACTAGAGGTATTTTTCATTCATCCTTGGGCAGGTTGGATGACAATCTACATGAAAGGCAAATTGCCAAAATGAGGCAAACACAGTGATTGGTGGGAGGAAATTTTCTGAGAGTCTATCCTTTACTGATATTCCCAACCCGTTCTGACTATTCAAATACTAGAAAAGAGAGCAAGGATCCAAATTCTCTGAAAAAAAGAAACAGAAAGAAATCAGAATATGTGGGTTTAAGTCCTAAGCTTTGGCAAGTAGACCATGAAGCTAATAAGAAATGATGGCTTTTACCTAATCATTTCTAATTTATAAAATCTCAACTAGTCCGAACTCTATAGAGTTATAGAATGTTGTTTAGAGGAATGCTGTGTTGTCTGGACATTCTCTTTCCAGGCCTTAAAGGCAGCTTTTATCATTGAAGAGCTAAGAGTGGGTTACAGCTATGCAGGTGTTGTGCTCTCCATAGTCTTTGGCGTACTTTGCTGGGCTGAGACATGCACCAAGAGAAGGACCATCCATTTCTAAAACGTACACTTTTCATGGATTCTAAAATGTACACTTTGTTTTTCTAATGACATCTCTGAAGATGGAATGTGCTTTCTCATCAATATTTTACAATTGTACTTGGACAACTACCAGTGATGGTAGTAGTCTCCACTGCACGTGACTAAACCTGATCACAGCTGTACACAGTTTTTGAACTTCAGTTGAGTGATGTAGATTGTTGTATTGCTTGCTTTGGGTTGAGTTTCCCTTACAGAGTCTTCAGTCAAATATGCTATGATGTCAAAATTGAAATAAAACAGTTACTGTGCCACCATCGAGACAGGGAAACAGAGAGATAGGCAGACATGTGATACCGATGAAGCAAAACTATGTTACAGAAAAGATAAACAATCAAGTGTTTTCTAATTTTGGGAAAAGGAGGGTGCTTGCCAATAATGAAAGCTTGTCAGAAGCCATGCTTTGCAATCACAGGTGGGAGGAAAATTTTTCTTTCTTAATAATATGCAAAATATCTTTCAGTGGGTAGAGTTTTAGATTCTAATCATTTTTTAAGGTATGTTACAGTGCAAAACACTTCGGGAAATATGTGTGTGAAATACATGGGAAACCATGGACTTAAACTCCTATATTTCTCCTCTTCATTTGAGCTTTTTTGTAAAGAAACTGTTTGATTTCAAGTTCAAAATTCAAAATCATTAGAATAGTATGTTTGATTGTATTAAAAGCAGCTACCTTAGGATTGATCTGTTCTGCATATTAACTTTCATCTAATTTTAGTCTAGCTTTACATGCTGGAGAGTAATGAGCTACAGATACTGAATGAGTAAGTGAAGGGATGGATGGATAGATGGATGGGTAGTCCATCTAGTCCTTGGAGGAGTTTAAGTTCTGACAGCTTGTATAAGCCATGGGCATTGGGTCCAACTTTGGCCTTCCTGCTGGGAGCAAAAGGATACTCTCAGAGGTCCAGAGTCCGTAGGTTCTGTCTGTATTATCTACGATCACTGACTTCTTTATCAAAACAGGATGGATCCTTCTGAAAACACAACTTTAGGATAGAAATTAGAAAATCAAGCAATTTTAGATAGAAAGGGTCTCAAGATTATTTAGACATTTTCATTTTACAAATGAATAAAGTCCAAAGAAATGACACGGACACCTAGACTCTCATGCTCATTTGTGACAATAATTACATGTCTTGCCCCTAATCAAGGGTCCTACTATCATTATGCACCTGCAAGGCATTTTTTTTCACATAAAAATGTGGAATTTTTGTGTATTTTGGCTATGTCTAAAAATTTGTTAGATTCAGTTCTTTTCCTAATCTTTATCTTATCAATATTGATGAGCATTTATTGAGATTTTTATCCTAGTTAGGCATTTAATCTTGGATTTAAAAGTATAGTCTTCCGGCTGGGTGTAGTGGCACACAATTGTAATCCTAGCACTTGGGATATTGAGGTAGGAGGATTGTTGTGAGTTCAAGGCTAGCCTGGGCTACAAAGTGAGCTCAAGGCCAGCTTGAACTACATAGTGAGAACTTTTCTCAAAAAGACAAAAAACATATATTGTTTTCTGCCCCAGAAGTTTTTCCTTTTAAGTAACACATGATGTGGTGATTTACACCTTTCATATTTTATCTTCTTTTAGTTTCCAAATGAAAAATACAAATCTGAAAAAATAATACAATAATACAAATTCATCAGCAAGATTCTAAACAGAAGGATAGAGACAGAAAAAGAGGTAGGAAAAGTAATTTTCTCTCTATTCTATTCCTTCCAATGAAATTGACAATGCATTTTAGAAGCCTATTAAAAATACATATATTCTAGATGGAATGACCCACTTTACTGATTTAGGATATGACACTTAAGGTCTTATAATAAAAGAGCAGAGAGGGCCTGTCAATATATCTTAGTATACAGCAAAATAAGGTTGATTCTGCTTGTTTTTTAAACAACTATTGTTTTATGTCTTTCTGTAGATGAGGCTCCAAAACCAAAACTGAAAGGAATATATTTATAGTATGTGGTGTATATATGTATGTTTGTGAGTGTCTGTTATGTTACACATATGTACACATTCACATACACACACATTCACTTCAATTTTGGCATAGCATAAATTTTCTTTCTTCTGTAAGGGACCTTAGAGTCTAATGAGATCATATTCCAGTATCCAAGTTAAGTATCTCCATTTTAAAATATAGATTCTGGTATTTCCTTGCATAATTTTCTTAAAATTAATTTCATCTTGGTAATATAGTTTATCTAGAATGTCAAGTATTTCTTCAAACAAAACATGAAAATAAGAAAAGAACTTTAGAGGAAAAGAAAACAAAAGAAAGAAGGTGAGAAAGAAAAACAAGAAACTCGTTTCCTTGAAATCAAATAGGGATCATGAAATAATCTGCATCTGAAAACACAGTGCCTGGAAAGATGACACATGATGGGTTCTGGAACCTGTGACCTGAATCATTATAAAAGAAACAATATGTATATTACAATCTGTCTCTAGACAATCTATAGATAAAAGTTTTCAGCATCAATGATCAGTTCCATAAAGGTCGTTATGTGCAAACTCTCCTTCAAAATGGAAATAGTTTATTTTACCTGACTCTGCGTATGACCAGTTCACAGTATGAGACGATTTTTTTTCTGGGGATTTTTGTTACCGTCTTAAGATTTAGGGGAAATTAATTCAAAGCGTATGTAAACGTTGCTGAGCTGTGGTGTGAGCCCAGGAGCCAAGGTGAGGAACTGTAATGTCTGATTCCTAACTCACGGGGTACCTTACAGAATTACCCCCACAGTGGGTAGTTCTGGGTTGATGCATCTCAAAATGTGACAAGACTGGGACTAAGATCATTATTTCTAGCTTTAACATTCTGTGGTTCATTTACTTATCTGTCATGATCAAGTCTGTCTGAAACATATAGTGTGAGTAAAGGTAGAAAGTGACCATTAGACTGTAAGGGCAAATTTTTGTCCAAAGAAATTAAAAATTTCTTTCAATGGAAAAACCCTATTCTTGCTTTAATGACCAGCACATATGCTTGCTAAGAAATGAAGTTTTTCAATTCTTATTTTCAGTCCCTCCCAGGGCATCATATTTTCAAAATGCCATTTGTGATCATTCCCCTCAATACAGTGAAGCATCAATGCTAAATGTTTGCTTAGCTTTTTCCTCTCAGCCCTCATGTCGGAGTCATTTAAGGAGCCATACTTCTGAGTAACAGTATTACTCTTTCCTCCTGATTTTTTTTTCCCTTACAAAATTCAGTTTCCTGGGCAACTTCTAAAGGGAAAATTAAATCATGAGATGTAGCGTAGAAGAGGGCACCAAGCTACTTTTAATATTAGGCTCTTCTAATCCGGGTAAGGTCATCTAACTTTTCTGCTTTTTGCCTAGGGAGAACTTTCCCTTTATTTTTAACATATATTCCTTTGTCTGGTGGGTCAGTAATTGACTTTGTCCCTTTTTTCATTTATTTCCCTGTCTCCTGGTTGTAGCATCTTCTCCCCAGAGTCTCAGGTTAGAAGTTTTCCCTTTTGTGAAACCATGACAGGTGCCTAATTGAATGATGAATGTCCCTTTATTACTTCGTAATTGAACTGCCAGGTTTTTGATTGGTTTGTAGAGAAGCTCCCCCCTCATCAGGCACTGCAGGGGGCTCGGTAGTTGGCAGTCTGGTCCTACACTCCATCTGTCTAATCCCATCTAGCCCCTACTTGCTTTTTGGGAGGTGGTAGAGAGTTCGGGAATGAGGGGGAGGGAAGTCATAATAAATTATGCTAATTCGATGTGGCTCTGACAATGAGAAGATCGTATTGTTCCGTGTATCTTGGGGGTAAATGCTTCAAGACATTTTGTCGTCATGGGTGCCTAGTCTGACAGGCCCACGATGAAGATTAATGGGCCTCACCTGAGTGACAGAACAGGGGATTGTGGGGAAGAGAGGGTCATTCATCATACTCTGACAGATGTCATTCAATCCGACAGCAGCTCCACCGTCACCCAGCTAGCAGTTCCATTTTTCTGCCAGTTAAGCAAGGAGTTTAATAACATCCCCAGAATTAAAACTCATTCTTTGTAGCAGGTCTGACAGCTGAAAATAAGAAAATCAATTCTTCACATGTTATAGCACAGTTAACTGACTGGAGCTTTGACTCTAATTTAGTCTTTGGGTTGCATTTCAAGCAAAGAGCTTTTTTTTTTTTTCTTTTTTGTAAGACATCATCTATTAAAATTTGCCCACAGTGCTAACTTTGGTGTTGTTATTATTGTGGGTGCAGCAGCAAAGATACAGGCATTCATACCTAATGTCACTTGCCCCGTTGCTTTCTGAAACACATCCCTGCAGTACCTGAGTCTCTCCTACTTCATCCTCATTAACAGTGTTTACTGCTTCTCTCTTCATTAATATTGATCCCCTCACCAACTACCAGGAATAATAAGACAGACACTAATTTGAAGCATTTGATATCATTAAACTGTTTAGATTTCAGGTTTTAGGGATCTCAGAAGGTAGAGAAAATAATTGAAGGATTAAGAAGTGTTAACCTTTGCAGTTTTAGGGTTGACCAGATGCCTGATGACACTCTAGTGGGTAAGTGTGGTAGACTGCAAGACATGGCTCTGGATACCCTCTTGTCTTCAGAAAGAGGAGTTTGTTTTTCTGTCATGATTCTAGGCTTTGGGTGCCTGTTGTTAGTTTTGACCAATAGAATGTGGCAAAAGTGGTGCTGTAACTTTGAAGGCCAAGGCTTAAAAGCTTTACATTCTCAGCTTTTACTTCTAATGGAATCTGGACACCATGTAATATGCCGTCTGTCATACCATGAGGAAGCCCAAGCTAGCTACACAGAGAAAAAGAGGCTACATTGTGATTCACAGAGGCACCACGTGCATGGGTTGTGTGTTCTTGGGTCTTCCAGCCCACTTCAGTTGTAAGCTGAATGTGACCCCCCAGAATCCATCTTAGACATTCTAATGTCAGCCAATCATCTATGGAACAGAAGAACTTCCTTGCTGAGCATTGCCCAAATTTCCGACCCACAGAATTATGAGATAATAAAATGATTGCAGTGCAAAGCCATTAAATTTGGGGGTAGTTTGTTATATAGCAATGGATGAGTAAAACAATGAGAGCAAGATCATGGTGGCACAGCACAAGAGAACAGGGTATACAGCTGTTTCCCTAAAATACTAATGTAGACATGTTTTAGTTTGGAAGATAAAACTAATACCTTCAAATCTCCCTGATTTGAATATCTTCACCTTTTTCTTTCTCGTTTTTTTCTTTATTTTTCTTTATTTTTTTTGGGTGTGATCCTAACACTGCCCCCACCCCCATTTGATAACTTCTTTCTGTGTGGATGACAAAAATCACTGCTCAGTACATTTTCTTAGTTGAGAGAACCGTATCATTAATTGTAGAGAAATTTGTACTTTACTTTTATCCTTTTTTTAAGCCCATCTTTCCCATATTATATAACTGGATTTCAAGAAAGCACATTTTAAAAAATAAATCCTATAATTGAAATATTTAATTCATAATGCAATGCTGAACATGGTTAAAGGGTGGAAATTTCTATATATTGATCAAATTAACCAGATTATTACTCAGCTTCACAGGGTGGCATATAGACACAGTACATGTGGATAAATTTTTTCCTGAATTACCTAATTTGATTCTTAACAATAGTCACATTAGCTAAAGACTTTGGTAAAAGAATCTAATGCAGCTTCAAAACTGAAAATTATTCTACATTTGATAAACTGAAAGTTATCTAGTCTTAAGGAGAGAGATGCCATAATTGCAACCTTTTAGATTTTTGAGTAATAATATTAGAAAGAACTAAGACAAAATTATTATGTGAAAAATTGCTATTTGTTTAATAGGAAGTGACATAAAGGTGCATATTACAAGCACATATAGCACATGTGGTAACTGCGTTAGAGGACCCAAGTCCACCAAATCATGAGTGTTTGTGATAGCAGACCATCTGAATCTCAGGAAGACGTGAAGAACTTAGGGCAGGAGCATTTTGAGGAAAGTCTTGAGCCTATTGTTAATTTTGGGGAATGGAAAAAAAGTGAAAATTATCACGCAATTTTATTACAATAACATACAGCAAAGTTCTTACCTTTTTAAATAATGTCTTCCTAAATAAACATCTTTAAAGTCCAGATTTCAGGCTCTTTATACAATGCCTTTAAAACCAGTAAGAATCTTTTGCTTAAAATGAGGCTTCTGTGAATCAGTACTACTCTTTTTTTTTTTTTTTTGGTTTTTCTCTGGTACCGGGAACCGAACTCACGACCTTGCGCTTGCCAGGCAGGCGCTTTTGCCACTGAGCTAAATCCCCAGCCCC